>NW_011500764.1:0-12139 GCF_000495115.2 Populus euphratica
CCGCTGATTCCGCCAAACCCGTTTCTTTGGCTGTGGTTTCGCTGGATAGTAGACAAGGATAGTGGGAATCTAGTTAATCCATTCATGCGTGTCACTAATTAGATAACGAGGCATTTGGCTACTTTAAGAGAGTCATAATTACTCCTGCCGTTTACCCGCACTTGATTGAATTTCTTCACTTTGACATTCAAAGCACTGGGCAGAAATCACATTGCCTGAGCATCCACAGGGACCATCGCAATGCTTTGTTTTAATTAAACAGTCAAATTCCCTTTGTCCGACCAGTTTTGAGTCGACTGTTCGAAGCCCGGGGAAGGCCCCTGGAGGGGCCGTTCCTAGTCCGTCCCCTTGCCGGAATGCGACGACACGCTCTCGCCGCTTGAGCAGCTCGAGCAGTCCACCGATAGTCGACGGGTTCGGGACTGGGACCCCCGAGCCTAGCATTCAGAGCCAATCCTTTTCCCGAGGTTACAGATCCATTTTGCAGACTTCCCTTGCCTACATTGTTCCATTGACCAGAGGTTGTTCACCTTGGAGACATGATGTGGTTATGAGTACCACCAAGCGTGGGAGGCACTCGGTCCTCTAGATTTTCAAGGGCCGCCGGGGGCCCACCGGACACCACGCGGTGTGGGCGGGCTGTTAAATAGAAAAGATAACTCTTCCTGAGACCCCCGCTGACATTTCTGGACTCCCTAACATTGTTGTCAGCCGCCACGTCCCGGTTCAGGAATTTTAACCCGATTCCCTTACGAAGCTCACGCGCGAACGCACTGTCTGACGGGCTTCCCCTGTCTTTTAGGATTGACTAACCCATGTGCAAGAGCCGTTCATATGGAACCTTTCACCTCTTCGACCTTCAAAGTTCTCATTTGAATATTTGTTACTACCACCAAGATCTGCACCGACGGCTGCTCCGTTTGGGCTCGCGCCCCGGGTTTTGCGGTGACGGCCGCACCCTCCTACTCATCAGGGCTTGGCGCTTGCCTCGATGTCCGGGCTCTTGCCCCGAGTTTTGGCCCATATGTGACGGCCGCGCCCTCCTACTCATCAGGGCTTGGCGCTTGCCTCGATGTCCGGGCTCTTGCCCCGAGTTTTGGCCCATATCTATAGTTCTAGAATTCCAAATGAGCTGAATGTTTTACACAAGAAAGCTGAGACAATTTCCTACAACTTTCATGTTTTCAAGGGCTCTAATTTTGATGTTATCAATGATATTTTGGGCAAACAAGAGAAGATAAGGATTGTCACCAAGTCAAGAGTTGGTCACCCACTCATCAATTAGTCATCAAATCAATAGTTCTCAATTTTGGCCTATAAAAGGAGACATTTCCCATGCATTTAGGCATCTTGGTTTCCAAATCAAGATCATGGGCCTATAAAAGGAGGCATTTGCCATGCATTTAGGCATCTTGGTGTTCAGATCAAGATCATGCTCTTCCTTTCTCTCTTTGTATTTTTTGTAATGTTTATGCTTTGCTTTCATTAATATCAAGTTTATGCCTTTCATTTCCTTAAATTTTCTTACTTAACTTTTATCTTATTTATGTTCGTATTTTGTTTATTTATTTTTCTTTCTTTCATTATGTATAGCTAAGTTTATTATGTCAAGGTGAAAAGGTTACACTAATGGTGTAAAAATAAGTATAGTGTAAACTTAATATGGACTTTAATGTTTGATACTAACATGTTTTATATTTCTTATCTTATTCACTCTTTAATACTTTGCTTGTTAAATGACTAATCTTAATTTATGTTGTATAACAATTGGTACAACAAATGCTTGGCACTTTCATAGCCCATATTGTATGGTATAACCGCCACCTGAGCTATGAAAGGAACTTGATTTGTTGTTAACATAAGTTATAATCATGAATGCTTGACGAGATTTACAAGTATTAGAATTAATTGAATAAGATAACTAATGTAATCATGTTAACAATTTATAATCTAATTGGCGCCTCCCTTGTGTGTGGTTTTCAATTGAATAATAAGAGTTTATACTATACTTATTTGATATACCATTAGTGGAACCTCTAACCTTGACATTTGTTATTATTATTGTTTAATCCTTACATTAAAATTTCATCTCGAAGTTCTCTTCTTCTTCTTCTTCTTCTTCTCCTTCTTCTTCTCCTTCTTTTTCTTTATTACTACTACTACTACTACTACTACTACTATTACTATTATTATTATTGTTGTTGTTGTTGTTGTTTTTGTTGTTGTTATTACTATTGTTGTTATTTATAATTTGTACAATTAACCTCCCTGTGGTTCGACCCCGGTCTTACTGGGTTATTTATTACTTCTACACTCCTGTACTTGGGAGAAGACATTAATCTTTTCATCGTGTCAAGTTTTTGGCGTCATTGCCGGGGAGGTAAGTTCTTGTATAAATTATAGTAGTTGTTTTATTTCTTTCTTTTCAATTTTTTTGTATATAACTTTGTTTCTTTTCTCTTGTTTCTTCTTCTTTTGTTTTCTTTTTTCTTTTATTCTATTCCTACACGTGTATGAGAGTGTGGTAACATACATGAAGTGGTAGACTTTGTAGGGTATCCTCATCATTTTTAGAAAATATTGTCGAAGAAGATAATCAATCACTTCATAATGAGAATAATGAGAATAACTGATTAGTACTTCAAAGTGCAATTTTATCAAGGTTTTATATCATCATTTTGCACTTGAAGTATCAATAACTCCTTAACTAAAGCATATTTTATAATAATATATCCAATAATATAAGATACCTTTAATTTGTGATAAATGTTCATTTTAAATGCAGGCCTATCACATAAATGAAAGGATTGATTGATGAAATTAAGAACTGAAATTGAAAGGATAAAGAGATGGCAAAACTTAGAAAAAAGATGTCGGTGCAATCCAAACCAGAACACTGTTCAGTAATTGGGTCATATATGAAGCTATAGATCTCAGATTTAGGTCTACTTTATATGGATGGAAAGGTAAGACATAGACCTACAACTTTCATATGGAGCCCAAGATCTAAAAAGGCCATTTTCAAGTCCAAATTATTGCAACAACAAAGAAGCCCGAATCTATCCTCCAGCCCGAGCACTATTTAGTATTTTGGCCATATCTAGAGTTTTAGAAGTCCAACTGAGCTGAATGTTTTACACAAGAAAGATGAGACAATTCCCTACAACTTTCATGTTTTCAAGTGGCTCCAATTTTGACGTTATCAATGACGTTTTGGACAGACAAGAGAAGATAAGGATTGTCACCAAGTCAAGAGTTGGCCACCCACTCATCAATTAGTCATCAAATCAATAGTTCCCAATTTTGGCCTATAAAAGGAGACATTTGCCATGCATTTAGGCATCTTGGTGTCTAGATCAAGATCATGCTCTTGCTTTCTCTCTTTGTATTTTTTGTAATGTTTATGCTTTGTTTTCATTAATATCAAGTTTATGCCTTTCATTTCCTTGCATTTACTTATTTAACTTTAATCTTATTCATGTTCTTATTTTGTTTATTTATTTTTCTTTCTTTTATTATGTCTAGCTAAGTTTATTATGTCAAGGTGAAAAGGTTACACTAATGGTGTAAGAATAAGTATAGTATAAACTTAATATGGACTTTAATATTTTATACTAACATGTTTTATATTTGTTATCTTGTTCACTTTTTAATACTTTGCTTGTTAAATGACTAATCTTGATTTATGTTATATAACACTTGGTACAACAAATGCTTGGCACTTTCATAGCCCATAATGTATGGTATAACCGACACCTGAGCTATGAAAGGAACTTGATTTGTTGTTAACATAAGTTATAATCATGAATGCTTGACGAGATTTACAAGTATTAGCATTAATCGAATAAGATGACTAATGTAATCATGTTAACAATATATAATATGATTGGAACCTCCTTTGTGTGTGGTTTCCAATTGAATAATAAGAGTTTATACTATACTTGTTTGACATAGTATAGTATAAACTCTTATTATTCAATTGGAAACCACACACAAAGGAGGTTCCAATCTGATTATAGATTGTTAACATGATTACATTAGTCATCTTATTCGATTAATGCTAGTACTTGTAAATCTCATCAAGCATTCATGATTACAACTTATGTTAACAACAAATCAAGTTCCTTTCATAGCTCAGGTGTCGGTTATACCATACAGTATGAACTATGAAAATGCCAAGCATTTGTTGTACCAAGTGTTATACAACATAAATCAAGATTAGTCATTTAACAAGCAAAGTATTAAAGAGTGAACAATATAACAAATATAAAACATGTTAGTATCAAACATTAAAATCCATATTAAGTTTACACTATACTTATTCTTACACCATTAGTGTAACCTTTTCACCTTGACATAATAATCTTAGCTAGACATAATGAAAGAAAGAAAAATAAATAAACAAAATAAGAACATAAATAAGATAAAAGTTAACTAAGTAAATGAAAGGAAATGAAAGGCATAAACTTGATATTAATGAAAGCAAAGCATAAACATTACAAAAAATATAAAGAGAGAAAGCAAAAGCATGATCTTGATCTGGAGACCAAGATGCCTAAATGCATGGCAAATGCCTTCTTTTATAGGCCAAAATTGGGAACTATTGATTTGATGACTAATTGATGAGTGGGTGGCCAACTCTTGACTTGGTGTCAATCCTTATCTTCTCTTGTCTGCCCAAAACGTCATTGATAACGTCAAAATTGAAGCCACTTGAAAACATGAAAGTTATAGGCAATTGTCTTAGCTTTCTTGTGTAAAACATTCAGCTCATTTGGACTTCTAGAACTCTAGATATGGCCAAAATACTGAATAGTGCTCAGGCTGGAGGACAGATTCGGGCTTCTTTGTTGTTGCTATAATTTGGACTTGAAAATGGCCTTTTTAGATCTTGAGCTCCATATAAAAGCTGTAGGCCTATGTCTTACCTTTCCATCCATATAAAGTAGACCTAAATCTGAGATCTATAGCTCTAGATATGACCCAATTACCGAACAGTGTTCCGATTTGGATTGCACCGATATCTCTTTTTTAAGTTTGGCCATCTCATTATCCTTTCAATTTCAGTTCTTAAATTTATCAATCAATCCTTTCATTTATGTGATAGGCCTGCATTTAAAATGAACATTTACCACAAATTAAAGGTATCTTATATTATTAGATATATTATTATAAAACATGCGATAGTTAAGGAGTTATTGATACTTCAAGTGCAAAATAATGATATAAAACCTTGATAAAAATGCACTTTTAAGTACTAATCAATAAACTCTTATTGTTCAATTGGAAACCACACACAAAGGAGGTTCCAATCGGATTATAGATTATTAACATGATTACATTAGTCATCTTATTCAATTAATGCTAATACTTGTAAATTTTGTTAAGCATTCATGATTATAACTTATGTTAACAACAAATCAAGTTCCTTCCATAGCTCAGGTATCGGTTATACCATACAGTATGGGCTATGAAAGTGCCAAGCATTTGTTGTATTAAGTGTTATACAACATAAATCAAGATTAGTCATTTAACAAATAAAGTATTAAAGAGTGAATAAGATAACAAATACAAAACATGTTAGTATTAAACATTAAAGTCCATATTAAGTTTACACTATACTTATTCTTACACCATTAGTGTAACCTTTTCACCTTGACATAATAAACTTAGCTAAACATAATAAAAGAAAGAAAAATAAATAAACATAAATAACATAAATAAGATAACGTCAAAATTGGAACCACTTGAAACATAAAAGTTGTAGACAATTGTCTGAGCTATCTTGTGTAAAAAATTCAGATCATTTGGACTTCTAGAACTCTAGATATGGGCAAAACACTGAATAGTGCTCGGGCTGGAAGACAGATTCAGACTTCTTTGTTGTTGCTCCAATTTGGACTTAAAAATAGCCTTTTTAGATCTTGGGCTCGATATGAAAGTTGTAGGCCTATGTCTTACCTTTCCATCCATATAAAGTGGACCTCAATCTAGATCTATAGCTCTAGATATGATCCAATTACCGAACAATGTTCCGGTTTGGACTACACCAGCATCTCTTTTCGGAGTTTAACTATCTCTTTGTCCTTTCAATTTCAGTTCTTAAATTCATCAATCAATCCTTTTATATATGTGATAGGTCTGCATTTAAAATAAACATTTACCACAAATTAAAGTTATCTTATATTATTAGATACGTTATTATAAAACATGCTTTAGTTAAGGAGTTATTGATACTTCAAGTGCAAAATAATGATATAAAACCTTAATAAAAATGCATTTTTAAGTACTAATCAATAACCAACTTAAATTTCAATTAGCAATCACTATTATAAAGGCACGCTTCTACTCATGGTAATTTTCAATCTCAAAGACATAATTCATTTGACATTATTTTTGTCCCTAAAATATAATTCATTTGATATCATTCTCTAACATGAAGGCATATATCATTTGATATCATTCATTCTCCCATTCCATAAACATAATTCAACTATGATATTAAAATCTCAAAATTATTAATAAAGTTGTACAAAATTTAAAAAAACAAGATGTCATGCACTTACCTAACGCCCTTTTAACCAAGCTTATTCTATTACAAGTTTTGCTCATTCTATGGTCTTTCCTATTAACAAAAGTAGATTATTTAACTTAGTATATTATTTACTTTTCCTTAAGAATTTCCATTCTTGTCTATAAAATTTTACCCTTTATAAACATTCTAAAACCTCTAGTCCTATAAATTTAAACACATGGAATTTTCATATTTTCACTTTGGTTGTTTCCTTTTTTCATTAAATATTTACCATAAACTCCTCCATATTTTATAAATCACAACATTTTATATTTTTCTTTAAATTCATTTCGATATATTAAGATTTTTCATTATAAAAAAGGGCTAACCTTTCCCTTGTCCATGCAATTCACTTTCTAATTCTTTAAATAAAAAGCAATATTTATCTATTATTCAAATTTAATCTCTATAGCTTCAATTGTTTTAAATTAATAAAATTTTATTTAATTTTATCAAATTAAGCATTAATTGAGCAACAATTTTTGCTCTCAACACCTAGAGATTTTATAATCCATGCACTTTCAACAAAACACCAAAATCAATTCTAAATAAATACAATTTTAAAGTAATAAATACAAAAAAATAAAAATAAAAATAAAAAAATAAAAAAAATATTATAGATTATTATTATAATTCACATGAAAAAAGGTTTAGGTAATAAACAAACTCCTCAAGTTTTGTTTTTTTTTTCTTATTTTTAAGATAATAATTAATTAATTAATTAATTAAATATTAAATGCCCGCAAACTCCAAAATTTAAACAGCCAGAACCCTAACCCATCCGCTGCTTCATATAATCGCAGCCGCGTTACATAGCTTCGGTATTTCCTTCTTCTCAGGTTTTCTTCTCGCATTTCACAGCCTCCTTCGAACTAATCTCAATCTCGCTTCTTCGCAGCCATGGTAAGCCGATGCCCCTCTCTCTCTCTCCTCCTTACTCTCGATTTCATATACCTTGCTTCGTTTTTATATTGTTCATAGAGTACTGTTCTTATAGAGACCATAGATCCATGTATCGATTTATTAACAGATTAGAATATTTTGTTATCTTAGTTTGAGAGGCTTTATCTCGTTTAGGTACTCAAATTCATGAAAACCTTTTTGTCTGCTTTGACTGTCATATTAGTTTAAAGTGTAAACTTTGAATCTTGTTGAGGGACATTTTGAAGAGATTACGATGTTATTTCTGTAAAATTTATAGAATGTAGAATGTTGGGTCATTAACAGCCTGGGTTTTAAGAGTTGAACATTTATTAAACTTTGTTTAGTATTTGGAAGATTTCTAACTAAAGTTATTGTTTTTTTTTTCCTTTAGTCATCAAGGAGAAAGACTAGAGAGCCAAAGGAAGAAAATGTGACCCTTGGACCCACTGTGAGGGAAGGGGAGCATGCTTTTGGAGTTGCTCACATCTTTGCATCATTTAACGATACATTCATTGTGAGTGTACAAAAGATTTCTTGATACTTTGTCAAGTAACATTACGTGATATTCAATTTTGTGATTTACTCCCGTTGATTGTTTCGACTGCAGCATGTGACTGATCTCTCTGGAAGAGAAACCCTTGTACGTATAACTGGTGAGTGATGCGTTTTTTTTTAATGACAATTATTCAGGAATTCCACCTATATGGGCTGCTGTTTTTTGTGCAAGTGTAGGGTGGCTAAAATTGCTCTATTAGCCAGTGGGGCATTTCATTGGTTTGCTACCATTTTCTTTTCCTTCCAAGATTGACTTTTGTATGTAATTGTGGCCTTGTACATATTTGGCTTTTTTTTTCCCTTAAGGTTTTGGGAAATATTTGCATGCACAGGATTGTTAAACCCTAATTATATATGCCTTGCAAAGTTAATAATCCTTTCTTTCCCAAAACAGGTGGAATGAAAGTGAAAGCTGACAGAGATGAGTCTTCACCATATGCTGCCATGCTTGCTGCCCAGGATGTGTCACAGAGATGCAAGGTCTCAATTTTTTAAAAATCATTAGTCTTATCTGGTGTTCTTTAGGGGCTAGGGGAGGTTGCCTTCATTTCTGGTACAAGCTCCTTCTGTGGCCAAGGCCAAGCTTGGTGCTTTTCCTAGTGCTTAGGTGAAGCAATACAATCTTGCAGTGCCTGAACTGTGAGGTGTCTTTCTAGTGCCTAGGTAACTGCCCCACCAGTGTCAAGAGGCTCTTGAGGCTAGCATCTCATTGGTTTGGTAATGCCTTGCTATAGATTACATGTGTGACCCAGAAGTTTAGATGGCCCTGGTCATTTCGGCTAGGGGAGGTTGCCTTCATGTCTGGTACAAGCTCCTTCTGTGGCCAAGGCCAAGCTTGGTGCTTTTCCTAGTGCTTAGGTGAAGCAATACAATCTTGCAGTGCCTGAACTGTGAGGTGTCTTTCTAGTGCCTAGGTAACTGCCCCACCAGTGCCAAGAGGCTCTTGAGGCTAGCATCTCATTGGTTTGGTAATGCCTTGCTATAGATTACATGTGTGACCCAGAAGTTTAGATGGCCCTGGTCATTTCTTGAGTAATCAGAGTGCATCTAGTCTTAAGACAAAGCCAAGAAGCGTTTTACTTTGTTTTCATTTTAATACTACATATATTATCTCATTTTAGGGCCTTCCTTATCATTTAAGTGGTGTTGTGTCAATCCTTTTGCACCATTTCTCTTTAAGCTATTCAATATTTCAAATTTTAAAGTATCATTGTTAACTTGTAAAATCAAACAATTTTATTGAGCATTAGAATTTTTTAATTTGTAAAGCACCATAAGCTTAACTTTGAAATTATTATTTAACAAGTTTTTCTTTGTTATGAAGCAGGAACTTGGCATTACTGCCCTTCATATTAAGCTTCGTGCTACTGGTGGGAACAAGACAAAGACACCTGGTCCGGGTGCACAGTCTGCCCTTCGTGCCCTTGCTCGTTCTGGAATGAGAATCGGTCGCATAGGTAAGCCTTTTTTCTGTGTTGTGCTTTGCTTTGTGCAATCTAATGATGTGTCAATCAGTTTTTTCCTCTTTGGTTGCTTGTGGCTCAAATCCTGGGTTTATTGGTCCATCCACCTACAGCTTATCTGTAGGTTGTGCTTATTGTCAGACCCCATTCCATGATAAATTTCTCTGGTAGAATTTGGCACTTGTGCATATCTCGTATACCAGTGTTTGAAATTTTCATTTATAAGCTGTTTGCTTTAAACGAAGGCTTCTTAGATTTTCTTTTTTCTCCTTCCAATTTCCTCAATTTATCTTGTGAATTTTGTTGATTTCTAGTCTCTAGACTGCACAAGTTGCTGAGGGTGAGAATGTGTGCTTGACTTAGTTTTAGTTTTAGTTTTGAACGGTACTTTTAGTTTTAGTTTTGAACGGTACTTTTAGTTTTAGTTTTGAACGGTACTTTTAGTTTTAGTTTTGAACGGTACTTTTAGTTTTAGTTTTGAACGGTACTTTTAGTTTTAGTTTTGAACGGTACTTTTAGTTTTAGTTTTGAACGGTACTTTTAGTTTTAGTTTTGAACGGTACTTTTAGTTAGTTACATTTGCTATGGGATACTAAAATATTAATGTTATTTTTTTTTTTTTTGCATGGTTTGATGTTTTAGAGGATGTGACTCCAATTCCAACGGATAGCACTCGTAGAAAGGGTGGTAGAAGAGGGAGAAGGCTTTAATCTTGTTACTTCGGTGGACTGGATCTGTTTTTATTTTGTTCCAAATGGAGATTTGTTACTTGGATTTTCTTAAAGTTGCTTCGCAGTTTCAGAACTGCTGTTTAGATTTTCTCATTCACCTTTACAATGATTTATGATGAACTTAAAAAGAGGTCATCTTGTGAAGTAGTTGGAATTTTTCTTTGGTAGATCATATGAACTGCTCCACAAGGTCTTGGCTATAAATGTCTCTGTTAGGTTTGTTGAAATGATACTTTCAACCTGCCAATAGCAATAGCATTTCTCTGGGGCCTATTTCTGACTGTAATTATGGTGGTGGCCTTAGATGAGATGATTTCCCGTGCAGGGTTATTCTGGTGCCTAGCGTAAATCTGCAATGACGCTGTTGTTGCTCTACGGTAGCAATTGTTGATCAGCAAAGCAACACGTTCATCCAGGGAGAGTTGAGTAATATGAAAAGGCATCGCTCCTTGTACTGTTGCGGGGAATTTCTTTGAATATCTACTTAGAAAATCGCCCGCGCTTCGAATACGAGCGTTTGATAAACACAAAAGCTACAAAATCCTAGATCCGTGGATCGCTTTTTGAAGTCAAATTATCCTTAGTCTAGTTTTATGGAAAGACAACAACAAAGTAGTTTTTCAACATCCTCTAGGGATGAGCAATGGTCATACTGCAACTTAAACAGAAAGTGCAGCAAGTGAAATCGAAGTTATAATATCAGATTCAGTATATTTTTTAAACAGACCAAATTTGTTCTTAATCAAATATTTTACCTGTATTAACAAAAAAAAAAACCTAAAAAAGAAGAGGTTTCCTCTATCTCCCCATGAAAAACTATTCATTGTAATAAAAAAATTAAAATTTTTAATTTATTTTTTATTAAATTATTTTAATTCATAACTTGGATAATAAGTTTGATAAGTTAACTTAGTTAACTTGAGTTTTTATATTCTTTTTCTAATTGATTTTTTTTTTAATTTTTTTTAATATTTAATTGATTGAGAATTAGAATAAGTTTGACAAGTTGATTTAAGTTTTATATTCTTTTTTTAAATGATTTTTTCTCTTAATTTTATCTTTAAATATTTAGTTGATTGGGAATTAGACTTTATTATTTGTTTCAATTTGCTTTATATGAATTTATCCTCATCTCATAACTTGAGTTATGAGTTTGGTGGATTAACTTGAGCAAACTTAAATCACGAGTTTAGTTTATTAACTATAGTTGATTCAAGTTTTTTTTTTTTGTATTTTTTTTACAGTTTTTTTTAATTTTATCTTTCAACACTAAGATTTATTAGAAATTGAACTTCATAATTTATTTCAACTTATTTTCTATTAGGTTATTTTATTCTCATAATTTGAGGTTTGGAATTGACAAGTGAACCCGAGTTGATTTGAGTCATTTTATTTGGTATTTTTTTAATATATATTTTTTTCAACCTCATCCTTCAACATTACATTTATTACAAATTAAATTTTATAATTTTTTGGATTTGTTTTTTATAAACTGGGATAGTCTCATGACTTAGCATGCGTATTGACAACCCGAGTTAACCTGAATCAATCCAATATATTATTATTTTAATATTTATAAAAAAATATCATCTTAACTATTTATTTTAAATCAAACCATTTTTTAAGGGTTGTCTGAGTTTTCTTAGAATTCGCCAGATCAATTAGGTCATATTGGGTCAATCTCCACATTGTTTAAAATGTATTTTCTACTAGGAAAAAAGAAGTAACACCTAGATATTTTTTATGTTATTTTTTTTATGTGACTCCTAGCATAGGCCTAACCTATGAATACCATTATTGAAATAGTGTGCTTGACACGACTAAAAGATTGATGTCTTCTCCCAAGTGCAGGAATGTCGAAGTAATAAATAACCTGGCAAGACCGGGGTCGA
>NW_011500764.1:13113-35076 GCF_000495115.2 Populus euphratica
CTTTTTTTTTGTGCTTAATGTATCAACACATAATTATGGGGCTTTTCTTGGAAGAAAATAATTTTTTTTTTGAATAATATAGGCCTGCATTAAAAATAGACATTTACCACAATTTATAGGTATCTTATATTATTAGATACATTCTTATAAAACATATTTTAGTTAAGGAGTTATTGATACTTCAAGTGCAAAATGATGATATAAAACCATGATAAAAATGCACTTTTAAGTACTAATCAGTGCTTACAGATTTTCCCCTGGCTTATAAAAACATTGAGCTAGGATCTTAGGGCATGATGAACTATTTACGATGAACTATTTACCGATGAACTATTTACCATGATTCAATATCATTTTCAAATGATATGGGGGTAGATTAAGCTTTTCAATTCTTTTATACAATTAAATTACTTAAATACTCTAGAACAAAAAAAAAAAGTGGTTTAAGCCCATGATATTTTTCTATTTTTATTAAAGTTAAATTATTTAATTACCCTTAGGTTTGAAATTAACAAAACTATCTCACAAAGGTGTTATGGTCTTTCCATTATATATCATTATATATATATATATATATATATATATATATATTTGTTAATATCAAGTTAACTCAAGCTTTTTTATATTTTAAAATTTTAAAAAAATTTTATTGCACGTGTCAGCAGGTAAGTGATGTGTGCAAGGTCATTTAGTCACTAAACACCGCCTTTTGCAATAATGTTTAAAAGGCCTCGTTGCCCTTCCACTATAAGATAACATGTGTACCACTTCTCTATTTCTTTCTCTCTCTATCTCAAATCCTATGCCCCTTCAAAAATTTTAGAACAACCTTTTTAGTTTTTTCCCCTAACATTTGGTCCTTTTCTTTTTTATTACTATTTCTTTTATTTTGAATAATCTATAAAATTACTATTGTTTTTTCAATTTCATTCCCTTTTATTTTTTTATCTTTCAAATCTAGTCCATATTCTTTTGATTGCTATTTTTTAGATAATTAAAAAATTTTTTTTTTTACAATTTTATCCTCGAGTTTTTATTATTATCAAATTTGATTCTCGTTCTTTTTATTGTTATTTTTTTTTATCTTGGCAAGGTTTTTGAAATTAAATTGTTTTTTCCCAGCTTCATCCTTCAACATTAAATTGGTTGAAAAATAAGTTTGTTAAATTAACTTGAATCTAGAATTTCAGCAATTAGACAAAGTTTAGGAGGTTTGGTTTTTTTATTTTCCTTTGTTTATGCTATTTTTCTTCATCCTTCCTCGTCTATTCAATTGGAGTTTGGGTTTTGTTCTTTCTATTTATTGCGTTTTTGTAGATTATCTCGAGTCTTTTTATTTTTCGATTTCTGTGGGTTTTTTGGCTAATTTTTTAATTTTTTTTAATTTCATCCTTCAATATTTAATATCATTTTTAATAATAAAATTCTTTCTTTAATTTCACCATCTTTAATTTTTTTAAGTTTTTTCAAATTTAGTCATTTCTTATTTCTTTTAGAGATAAACTTTTTTTTCTTAGAATTTCATCCTTCTTAATTTTTTTCCCTATCAAAAAATCAACTTATTATTATTATTATTATTATTATTATTATTTGCTTTGGTAGGGATTTAAATTGATATTTTTTTTTTCTGATTTCATCATTTAACATTAGAGTGGTTGAAATTCGAACTTTTTGACTAAACTTGGGTCTATAATTCCATGGGCTTTGGGTTTTAGAGATTAACTCAGGTTATATAAATTCATCCAAGTTTGCATATTGTTTTTAAATATAATATTTATCAAGTATTATCTTTCAATATTTATTTAATTGGAGACAAAACTCTATTATTTCTACTTATTTGCTTTCTGAAAGATTTTTCATTGATTTTAAAAAGAACTCAGATTTTTTAGGTTGTTTTTGTTTGTTGTTCTTTGTTGATATACTTTGTCTAATCAATATTAAATTGGTTAGGAATCGAGCTTCTTGATTAATCTTACATTAGAATTTAATAGGTTGCGAGTTTGAGATCTTGGTCCAAGTTTAGAAGGTTCGTCCAAGTTGGTTTATTGTTTTTCCTATTTTAAGCTGATATTTTTCTTTTAAATTCCATTATTCAATATTTATATCATTAGCATTTATTGTTTTATTTTTATTTGCCTTCTATATGATGTTTTGCATGTTTTTAAAAATGACATAGGTTGTTTTAGGTCTTTTTTATCTATTATTTTTTGTTGGATTTATATTTGTAAGTTTTTCAAATTGATTTTTTTTTTCTGATTTTATCCTTCAACATTATACCAGTTAGGAATTAATTTTTTTTGTTACATTCTTCAAGGTTGAGGTTTTTTTTTATTGATATTAGGCATCATGATTATCTTCAATTTGTTTTCTATTGTTCTATCCCGATTTCATCACTTAGACCACAAGATTTGTGAGTTCACTGATTGGTACTTAAAAGTGCATTTTTATCAAGGTTTTGTATCATTATTTTGCACTTGAAGTATCAATAACTCCTTAACTAAAACATGTTTTATAATAACGTATCTAATAATATAAGATACCTTTAATTTATGGTAAATGTTCATTTTAAATGCAGGCCTATCACATAAATGAAAAGATTGATTGATGAATTTAAGAACTAAAATTGAAAGGATAAAGAGATGGCCAAACTTAGAAAAGAGATGTCGGTGCAATCCAAACCAGAGCACTGTTTGGTTGGGTCATATCTGGAGTTGTAGATATCAAATTTATGTCTACTTTATATGGATGGAAAGGTAAGACATAGGCATACAACTTTCATATGGAGCCCAAGATCTAAAAAGGCCATTTTCAAGTCCAAATTGTAGCAACAACAAAGAAGTCCGAATCTATCTTCCAGCCCGAGCACTATTCAGTGTTTGGCCCATATCTAGAGATCTAGAAGTCCAAATAACCTGAATTGCTTACACAAGAGAGCTGAGACAATTTCCTACAACTTTCATGTTTGCAACTGGCTCCAATTATGACGTTATCAATGACGTTTTGGGCAGACAAGAGAAGATAAGGATTGTCACCAAGTCAAAAGTTGGTCACCCACTTATCAATTAGTCATCAAATCAATAGCTCCCAATTTTGGCCTATAAAAGGAGGCATTTGCCATGCATTTAGGCATCTTGGTTTCCAGATCAAGATCATGCTCTTCCTTTCTCTCTTTGTATTTTTTGTAATGTTTATGCTTTGCTTTCATTAATATCAAGTTTATGCCTTTCATTTCCTTTCCTTTACTTAGTTAACTTTTATGTTCTTATTTTGTTTATCTATTTTGCTTTCTTTCATTATGTCTAGCTAAGTTAATTATGTCAAGGTGAAAAGGTTACACTAATGGTGTAAGAATAAGTATAATGTAAACTTAATATGGACTTTAATGTTTGATACTAACATGTTTTATATTTGTTATCTTGTTCACTCTTTAATACTTTGCTTGTTAAATGACTAATCTTGATTTATGTTGTATAACACTTGGTACAACAAATGCTTGGCACTTTCATAGCCCATAATGTATGGTATAACCGACACCTGAGCTATGAAAGGAACTTGATTTGTTGTTAACATAAGTTATAATCATGACCTGTACTTGGGAGAAAATATCAATCTTTGAGTTGTGTCATTCACCTAGATTGATTTTGACTTTTTTTATTTACTTATCCTACTCTAATGACCTAACTTGCATATTTGGTATGCTCAATCAGGTTAACTCATGTTTTTTTAATTGTTTTTAATTTTGTTCTTCCATATTTAATTGACTAAAATCTTAATTTTATGGCTTTTCTTTTGTTGGTTCGTTGTTATTTTATTTTGGTTGGGTTTATGCCTCGAGTCTTAAAAGATGCTTGCATTGCCCAAACGTTGTTTTATTGAAAAAAAAATATTTTGACCTATGGCATAGTATAAGCCCATAAATCTAGTAGTAATTAAAGTCCATTTAACCAGTTGAGCCTATAGATAAAGTCTTGACTCTCTTAGTTGTTAATACCAATTCAACACATTAAGCAATGTAAAAACCACCGTATTAAAAAGTAGTGAAAGCTAATAAGAAGAAAACTATTACATTCACCCACACTTCACCGTGAGTCAAACTATTCTTTTTCTAAACTTAATAACAAATGTTAAGAGTATTGATAATATTATTAAATCCAATCAAGTGGTTGAATTTTGAAACCAGCTAACCTTAACTCTTTACTTAACTCGAGTTTCGAATTAAATGGCATGAGAGCTGATCCAAAGTGAATTATTTAATTTAATAGGTTCAAAGACAACTTGGATGACCAATAGAAACATGACATAACTGTTAAAAAAAACTTTAAGATGATAATTTATTTTTTATATTGAGACGATGTCATATTGGATTGACTTTGATTACCTTGTGACTCGAGTTATGGACTTCAATGGGTTTAATAAATTTGTTATTTTTATAAATTATTTTTATTTAATTTCTTGATATCATTAAAAACTTTCAAAATCGAGCACAACTCTAAAAAAATATTTATTTGAGATTGTTATAACCCTATAAAAAGTAAAATTAAAAGACTAGAAAAAAAATCAGGTTTGATGGGTAAACCTCTTAAACCAGTGAATTAGGTAACCTAAGTCACCATGTTAAACCTGTAAATCAGGTAATGGACTTCATTGAGATTAATAACTTGTTTTTTTTTTTTTAACGATTGGCTATTTAACTATATGATAACAAAAATAGACAATCACAAAATTTAGCATCAAACTAATACTAAGACTATTTTTTTAAGACTACGATAACCTTATAAAAAATAAAATAAAATAAATTATAAAACTCAATTCTTAATTAGTTCAATATAGAAGGATAAAATTGAAAAAAAAATAATTTTTTTTAAAATAAAATTGTTAAACTTGTCATGCACGTGAATTGGACCATCAACTTCCTAAAATTTAATAACATGTTTTTTTCCATAACTATTTTTTTAATTATATGATAAAAAGAAAAATAGATGATCATATAATTGAATTCTATTAGAAAAAAAAATGCCCTGCAAAACCTACAAACCAGGGCAACCAAGGTTACCTCACCAAACATGTAATTCTAAATCCCCATAAAAATTTAAAATTATTTTTTGGGTCACTGACTCTAAAAAATTTAATAACCTAGTTTTTTTAAATTATTTTTTATTTACTAAATTTTTTTTAAAAATAGACCATACTGTGATACTAAGATGTTTTTATGATACTACGATAATCATATAAAACACAAATTTAAATAAATTATCAACTTTAAATCCCCATAAACACATTATATAAGGACTAAATTAAAAGAAAATAAACAATCAAAGGAAGAAAAGGGGTCAAAATGAAAAAAGAATTGTGAACTACTATTATAACTCATAGTGCTGATGGGTGTGTGGAAACAATATCCCACACCTTTTAGCTTTATACTTATTTATTTTAAAACTTCAAAAAAAAAAACAAATTATAAAATTTAATTTTCAATCAATTTAATATCAAAGGAGAAATTACAAAAATAAGTTAAACTTGTCATACTTGTCAACAGGCCATGAACTTTATAAAATTTAATAACCTATTTGTTTTTTTAAAAAATATTTTTTTAACTATATAATAAAAGAATAGATGATCACATAATCAAGTTCAATTAGAAAAAAAAAAACCTAGCTAAAGCTACAAACGAGGAAAACCAATTAAAAAAAAATAATATATGACACGACTAAAAGATTGATGTCTTCTCCCAAGTGCAGGAGTGTCGAAGTAATAAATAACCCGGAAAGACCGGGGTCGAACCACAGGGAGGTTAATTGTAAAAATTATAAACAACAATTATAAAACAACAATAACAACAACAATAAGTAGTAGTAGTAGTAGTAGTAGTAGTAGTAGTAGTAGTAGTAGTAGTAGTAGTAGTAGTAATAATAATAATAATAAAGAAAGAGAAGAAGAAGAAGATGATGAGAACTTTGAGATGGAATATTAATGTAACGATTAAACAATGATAATAACAAATGTCAAGGTTAGAGGTTCCACTAATGGTATATCAAACAAGTATAGTATAAACTCTTATTATTGAATTGGAAACCACACACAAAGGAGGTTCCAATCAGATTATATATTGTTAACATGATTACATTAGTCATCTTATTCAATTAATGCTAATACTTGTAAATCTCGTCAAGCATTCATGATTATAACTTATGTTAACAACAAATCAAGTTCCTTTCATAGCTCAGGTGTCGGTTATACCATACATTATGGGCTATGAAAGTGCCAAGCATTTGTTGTACCAAGTGTTATACAACATAAATCAAGATTAGTCATTTAACAAGCAAAGTATTAAAGAGTGAACAAGATAGCAAATATAAAACATGTTAGTATCAAACATTAAAGTCCATATTAAGTTTACATTATACTTATTCTTACACCATTAGTGTAACCTTTTCACCTTGACATAATTAACTTAGCTAGACATAATGAAAGAAAGCAAAATAGATAAACAAAATAAGAACATAAAAGTTAACTAAGTAAAGGAAAGGAAATGAAAGGCATAAACTTAATATTAATGAAAACAAAGCATAAAAAATACAAAGAGAGAAAGGAAGAGCATGATCTTGATCTGGAAATCAAGATGCCTAAATGCATGGCAAATGCCTCCTTTTATAGGCCAAAAATGGGAACTATTGATTTGATGACTAATTGATAAGTGGGTGACCAACTTTTGACTTGGTGACAATCCTTATCTTCTCTTGTCTGCCCAAAACGTCATTGATAACGTCAAAATTGGAGCCAGTTGTAAACATGAAAGTTGTAGGCAATTGTCTCAGCTTTCTTGTGTAAAAATTTCAGCTCATTTGGACTTCTAGAACTCCAGATATGGCCAAAATACCGAATAGTGCTCGGGCTGGAAGACAGATTCGGGCTTCTTTGTTGTTGCTACAATTTGGACTTGATAATGGCCTTTTTAGATCTTGGGCTCCATATGAAAGTTGTAGGCCTATGTCTTACCTTTCCATCCATATAAATTGGACCTAAATCTGAGATCTGTAGCTCCAGATATGACCCAATTACCGAACAGTGTTCCGGTTTGGATTGCACCGACATCTCTTTTCTAAGTTTGGCCATCTCTTTATCCTTGCAATTTAAGTTCTTCAAGTCATCAATCAATCCTTTCATTTATGTGATAGGCCTGCATTAAAAATAGACATTTACCACAAATTATAGGTATCTTATATTATTAGATATATTATTATAAAACATGCTTTGGTTAAGGAGTTATTGATACTTCAAGTGCAAAATGATGATATAAAACCATGATAAAAATGCACTTTTAAGTACTAATCACACCCCCCAACCAGCTTATTACTAGTCCCTAGTAATCAAAGCGTTAAAACAATTTGCAAATTTCACAAAGCAAGGTATTCATCATTTAACTTCCATTAATCTATCCAGATAAACAAACTCTCATTAAATTTATATATCTGCTCAATACCTCTTTACAAGATATTCATAAACCTTTCTTTTGTGCTCAATCTATCAACACATAATTATGGGGCTTTTCTTGGAAGAAAACAAAATTTTTGTTCTAATGTTTAAGGTTAACTTCCTTGGATTGAAATTATTATTTTTGTCTCTCTGTTTTTTTTTTCTTTTTGTTTTAAATATATATACATATAATTTAAAAACACCATGCATCTTTAACCCATGTAACGAGCTTTTGGCTAATGACTCCCAAACCAGTTGGTCTTAGGGCATTAGATGTTAAGACACACCTACGAGCTTAGTAACTCGGGTCGCAGATACTGATATGTAGATAGTGCAATGTTTGATTTCCTTAAGCTTTTCTCTTCAACCCATGTAACAAGCGTTGGGCCAATAGCTCCCAAGTCAGTTGACTTTAGGGTATTAGGTGTTAAAACACCCCTTCGGGCTTAATTGCTTAGGTTAGGGAGGCTACGAAACAGTTAGGGAGGCTATGAAACCAAAATTATCTACATTTTTATTATTATCATTTTTTTTTTCTTTGTTTTTTTTTTCTTTTTTTCTTTTTATATACAATCCCTTTCCCTTAGTTGTTTACCTTTAACAAAAGAACATAAATAATGTAATAATCCAATATGCAACCCACAATCATATGTTAAAGTGTGTGTATGTGTAAATTAAGGTTTAAATACATGTTAAATAAGTATATGAGCAGAATTAAGTGATAACAATGCGAGAGTTTGTAAACCTGAATATTTCAAGAAGTATTATAATAGACCTTGTTAAGAATAGTTACTAAGATACCTCTCAAGAGTCACTTTAACAAAAGAGCTCCTTTACTCTGCCATCCTAGTAACAACAATTATACACATGCTTTATGAAATGAAAAACACAATTTTTTTTTTATCACCTACTACCCTTCCCCCCAATCAAAACGACACATTGTCCTCAATGTTTAAAGGTAGAAAGATAGAGTATAGAAGATATCACCTGAAATAACGAACACTGACAAACCTGAAACACACTGAAACAAAAATAAGAAATAACAAAACACAATAATAAAACCAAAAGACACAAAAATTCACAAATGAAGACTCAAATCCAATCTAAGCTTTTTACGGCTTTCCTTAGTTGACCAATTTATGCGACTCATGGAAGGATCAATTACAGGAATGAAGGATTGTAGTTGGTCAATTAATTGTTCAGCAGTAGCAGCAGAGATTATGATTTGTCGTGCAGAAGATGTTAGAAATTCCTGTTCCACAGCATGATCAAGAAAAGACAACAACTTATCATAATAACCATTAACATTTAACAAACCTATGGGTTTATGGTGAATGTGCAGTTGAGCCCAAGAGGAAATATGAAAGATCTCTTCCAGAAAGATCTCTTCCAATGTACCTAGACCACCTGGTAAAGCAATGAAGGCATCAACATGGTTAAACATTGCATTCATTTGAGCCGACATTGTGGAGACCTGAAGTTCCTCTCCAATTGTTTTTCCAATGATGTCCCCTTGTGCTAAAGCTTCAGGGACGACAGCTTCGGGGACGACCCCCAAAACTTGACTACCTCCTAAAAATGCAGCTATTGACACACCTCCCATTAACCCCTCCTAAAAATGCAGCTATTAACACACCTCCCATTAATCCCAGACTGCCTCCCCCATACACTAAATGAATCTTTCTCTCAGCAAGCACTTGACCAAGATGATTTGCTGATTCTAAAAACTCCTTTTCTTTTCGAAGACTAGATCCACTGAAAACACAAATATTTCTTATATGATTACTTGAGGAACTTGCCATTTCTACACACTTCTGTATTTGTTGAATGTATGGGTTGAGTAGAAATGAAAGGAAGGAAGAGAGGGTTTTATAAATGTGAAATTAGAAAGGCAATCATAACACCTATATGTAGGCCAGCTAGAGTCTCACACACTCTCTCTCTCTTTTTATTTATTTATTTATTTAATTTAACAAAAAAACATGTGGATGTACAGGTAGTTGTGATTGTGGCTCACATCTTCCCTTGGTTTTACGTCCAAGAACGGCTTAAACGCCCTCTATGGGTCGGGGATAGGCTTCCCATCCAGTTTTCTTAAAAATTGACAAACAAGGTCTTTTTTAGTCAGATTCCCAAGACTAAGTCGATCATGTTCTTTATGAAATAGTGACCATAAATCATGAATTGCACGATGCACATCTCCACTAGGATGCGTCTCAAGAGTCAATAAAAGATTATGTAAAGACTCCTTACTCAGGCCATCCTTAATGAATTGTATTTTATCTTCACGGTTTATAGATACCATTCCTAAAGAACGACATTGTGTATTATAAGTCCATCTAGCACATCGATGACAGACTTTCAGTCATTTTGCACGACGTTTCTTTGCAAAAGTGCTATTACCTGTTCCAGGCATGTGTGAAATGAAGGAGTTAGAGGACTCACCTGATAATCAGACCTTTGCTTCAATCAACCGCCGAATATCTTCAGGAATTCCATGATTCATTAACAATCTCAATCTTGCACATCTAGCACGGTAAATTTTTGAAATTGCATTCTAAGGTAGAGCGGGAAATACTTTTTCAATTTTTCAAGATTAGTGTCCATTTTCAAATGAGAATTGGAAGAGAGATTCAAAGAATTGCACAAATATATACATAGATATAAGTTATTGTGGGAAATTGAAAGAACCGATTTAAGTCACGGAGTACCTAATTAGTACTTAAAAGTGCATTTTTATCATGGTTTTATATCATCATTTTGCACTTGAAGTATCAATAACTCCTTAACTAAAGCATGTTTTATAATAATATATCTAATAATATAAGATACCTTTAATTTGTGGTAAATGTTCATTTTAAATGCAGGCCTATCACATAAATGAAAGGATTGATTGATGACTTTAAGAACTTAAATTGCAAGGGCAAAGAGATGACCAAAATTAGAAAAGAGATGTCGGTGCAATCCAAACCGGAACACTGTTCAGTAATTGGGACATAACTGGAGCTATAGATCTCAGATTTAGGTCTAATTTATATGGATGGAAAGGTAAGACATAGGCCTACAACTTTGATATGGAGCCCAAATCTAAAAAGGCCATTTTCAAGTCCAAATTGTAGCAACAACAAAGAGCCCGAATCTGTCCTCCAACCCGAGCACTGTTCAGTATTTTAGCCATATCTGGAGTTCTAGAAGTCCAAATGTTGTCAAGTGGCTCCAATTTTGACCTTATCAATGACGTTTTGGGCAGACAAGAGAAGATAAGGATTGTAACCAACTCAAGAGTTGGCCACCCACTCATCAATTAGTCATCAAATCAATAGTTCCCAATTTTGGCCTATAAAAGGAGGCATTTGCCATGCATTTAAGCATCTTGGTTTTCAGATCAAGATCATGCTTTTGCTTTCTCTCTTTGTATTTTTTGTGATGTTTATGCTTTGCTTTTATTAATATCAAGTTTATGCCTTTCATTTTCTTTCCTTTACTTAGTTAACTCTTATCTTATTTATGTTCTTATTTTGTTTATTTATTTTTCTTTCTTTTATTATGTCTAGCTAAGTTTATTATGTCAAGGTGAAAAGGTTACACTAATGGTGTAAGAATAAGTATAGTGTAAACTCAATATGGACTTTAATGTTTGATACTAACATGTATTGTATTTGTTATCTTGTTCACTCTTTAATACTTTGCTTGTTAAATGACTAATCTTGATTTATGTTGTATAACATTTGGTACAACAAATGCTTGGCACTTTCATAGGCCATACTGTATGGTATAACCGACACCTGAGCTATGAAAGGAACTTGATTTATTGTTAACATAAGTTATAATCATGAATGCTTGATGAGATTTACAAGTATTAACATTCATTGAATAAGATGACTAATGTAATCATGTTAACAAACTATAATCTGATTAGAACCTCCTTTGTGTGTGGTGTCCAATTGACTAATAAGAGTTTATACTATACTTGTTTGACATACCAGTAGTGGATCCTCTAACCTTGACATTTATTGTTGTTATTGTTAAATCTTTACGTTAATATTCCATCTCAAAGTTCTCATCTTCTTCTTCTTCTTCTTCTTTTTCTTTATTATTATTATTATTATTATTATTATTGCTCTTATTACTATTATTATTGTTGTTGTTGTTATTGTTATTGTTGTTGTATTATTGTTATTTATAATTTGTACAATTAACCTCCCTGTGGTTCGATCCCGGTCTTGCCGGGTTATTTATTACTTCGACACTCCTGCACTTGGGAGAAGACGTCAATCTTTTAGTCGTGTCAAGTTTTTGGCACCGTTACCGGGGAGGTAAGTTCTTGTATAAATTATAGTAGTTATTTTATTTTCTCTTTTCACTTTTCTTGTATATAACTTTGTTTCTTTTCTCTTATTTCTTCTTCTTTTGTTTTCTTCTATTCCTACACGTGCATGAGAGTGTGGTCACGTACATCAAGTGGTAGACTTTGTATGCTATCCTCATCATTTTCAGAAAATATGGCCGAAAAAGATAATCAATCACTTCATAATGAGAATAATGAGAATAACCGTGTAAGAACACTTAGAGACCACATGAATCGCACAAGAACAAGTGCACCATCATGCAAACTTTTTCCTCCCGATGCATCTCATTTTAATATTAAACCAGGTATTATTCAACTTTTACCTTCTTTTCATGGCTTAGAATTGGAAAATCCATACTTGCATTTAAGGGAATTTGAGGAGGTTTGCAATACATATAATAATTTAAATTGTAGCATGAACACCATCAGATTAAAGCTTTTTCCTTTTTCATTAAAAGATAAAGCTAAAACATGGCTACAAAATTTAAGACCAGGATCCATTCGTGCTTGGGATGAAATGCAACAACAGTTTTTGAAGAAGTTTTTCCCATCTCAGAGAACAAACTCTTTCAAAAGACAAATCACTACTTTCACTCAAAAACCAGGAGAAATATTTTACCAATGTTGGGATAGGTATCGAGACTTACTTAGTACTTGCCCTCATCATGGTTTTGAAACATAGAGATTGGTTTCACATTTCTATGAAGGGTTAACACCTAAAGATAGGCAAATGGTTGAGTTGATGTGCAATGAAACTTTTGAAGATAAAGACCCTGATGAAGCAATGGAGTACTTAGACTTGTTAGCTGAAAATACTCAAAATTGGGACACCGCGGGTGCTTATGAGGCACTGAGTAAAACTCAACCTCATACATCTAGTGGAGGTATGTACAACCTTAGGGAAGATCATGACCTTCAAGCCAAGTTTGCATCTTTAGCTAGAAAAGTCGAGGCACTAGAATTGAAAAAGAGTGGTCAATTAAAATCTGTTGAAAACATTGTGTGTCAAATCTGTGAAACAAATGAACACTCAACCAACGATTGTCCAACCTTGCCTTCTTTTAAGGAATGTCTCCATGAACAAGCCCATGCTCCCAAACATATAACCCTGGTTGGAGAAATCACCCAAATTTCAGTTGGAAGAGTGAGAACAACAATGCATAAACTTCACAACCACCGTTTCAAGCACACCACAATTTCTAAAATTCTCATGGATATGCACCTCCTTATGCTCCACCTTTTGTTTTATAATTCTCAACTCTATTCATTCCCTAGAGAGCTAAGATCAAGATGGAACAATCCTTATGGGGCTTGTGATATTGAGAATTCAATGACTGACAATGTTTTTAAGGAAAATGGACATCGTTTGAAAGCTTACTTTGATAATTTTCCTGGTGAAAATGAATCAACTGGTTTGAATGATATTGTACATAAAGGTTGATTATTTTGTTTTTCTTACATTATTTTTGTGTTTCTTTTTGAGTGATTTTTTTGCTAGTTTCTCTCACCTCGATCAAATGGCAGACAACGGTACTCCGTGACTTAAGTCGGTTCTTTCAGTTTCTCACAATAACTGATATCTGTGTATATATTTGTGTAATTCTTTGAATCTCTCTTCTAATTCTCATTTGAAAATGGACACTAATCTTGAAAAATTGAAAAAGTATTTTCCCGCTCTGCCTCAGAATACGATTACAAAAATTTACCGTGCTAGATGTGCAAGATTGAGATTGTTAATGAATCATGGAATTCCTGAAGATATTCGCTGGTTGATTGAAGCAAAGGTGCGTTTATTAGGTGAGTCCTCTAACTCTTTCATTTCACATATGCCTGGAACAGGTAAAAACACTTTTGCAAAGAAACATCGTGCAAAACGACTGAAAGTCTATCATCGATGTGCTAGATGGACTTGTAATACACAATGTCGTTCTTTAGGAATGGTATCTATAAATTGTGAAGATAAAATACAATTCATTAAGGATGGCCTGAGTAAGGAGTCTTTAGATAATCTTCTACTGACTCTTGAGACGCATCTTAGTGGAGATGTGCATCGTGCAATTCATGATTTATGGCCACTATTTCATAACGAACATGATCGATTTAGTCTTGGGAATCTGACTAAAAAAGACCCTGTTTGCCAGTTTTTAAGAAAACTGGATGGGAAGCCTATCCCCGACCCATAGAGGGCGTTTAAGTCGTTCTTGGACGTAAAACCAAGGGAAGATGTGAGCCACAATCACAACTACCTGTACATACACATGCTTTTTCAAAAGTAAATAAATAAATAAATAAAGAGAGAGAGAGTGTGTGTGAGACTCTAGTTGGCCTACATATAGGTGGTATGATTGCCTTTTTAATTTCTCATCTATAAAGCCCTCTCTTCCTTCCTTTCATTTCTACTCAACCCATACATTCAACAATTACAGAAGTGTGTAGACATGACAAGTTCCTCAGGTCATCATATAAGAAATATTTGTGTTTTTGGTGGATCTAGTCCTGGGAAAGAAAAGGAGTTTTTAGAATCAGCAAATCATCTTGGTCAAGTGCTAGCTGAGAGAAAGATTCATTTAGTGTATGGGGGAGGCAGTCTTGGGTTAATGGGAGGTGTGTCAATAGCTACATTTTTAGGAGTTAGTCAAGTTTTGGGGGTCGTCCCCGAAGCTTTAGCACAAGGGGACATCATTGGAAAAACAATTGGAGAGGAACTTCAGGTCTCCACAATGTCGGCTCGAATGAATGCAATGTTTAACCATGCTGATGCTTTCATTGCTTTACCAGGTGGTCTAGGTACATTGGAAGAGATCTTTTATATTTCCTCTTGGGCTCAACTGCACATTCACCATAAACCCATAGGTTTGTTAAATGTTAATGGTTATTATGATAAGTTGTTGTCTTTTCTTGATCATGCTGTGGAACAGGAATTTCTAACATCTTCTGCACGACAAATCATAATCTCTGCTGCTACTGCTGAACAATTAATTGACCAACTACAATCCTTCATTCTTGTAATTGATCCTTCCATGAGTCGCATAAATTGGTCAACTAAGGAAAGCCGTAAAAAGCTTAGATTGGATTTGAGCCTTCATTTGTGAATTTTTGTGTCTGTTGGTTTTATTATTGTGTTTTGTTATTTTTTATTTTTGTTTTAGTGTGTTTCAGGTTTGTCAGTGTTCGTTATTTCAGGTGATATCTTCTATACTCTATCTTTCTACCTTAAAACATTGAGGACAATGTCTCGTTTTGGTTAGGGGGAGAGGGTAGTAGGTGATAAAAAAAAATTGTGTTTTTCATTTCATAAAGCATGTGTATAATTGTTGTTACTAGGATGGCAGAGTAAAGGAGCTCTTTTGTTAAAGTGACTCTTGAGAGGTATCTTAGTAACTATTCTTAACAAGGTCTATTATAATACTTCCTGAAATATTCAGATTTACAAACTCTCGCATTGTTATCACTTAATTCTGCTCATATACTTATTTAACATGTATTCTTAAACCTTAATTTACACACACACACTTTAACATATGATTGTGGGTTGCATATTGGATTATTACATTATTTATGTTCTTTTGTTAAAGGTAACAACTAAGGGAAAGGGATTGTATATAATTAAAAAAAAAATGAGTTTACAAACTCTCGTATTGTTACCACTTAATTCTGCTCATATACTTATTTAACATGTATTTTTAAACCTTAATTTACACACACACACTTTAACATACGATTGTGGGTTGCATATTGGATTATTACACTATTTATGTTCTTTTGTTAAAGGTAACAACTAAGGGAAAGGGATTGTATATAATTAAAAAAAAAAGAAAAAAAATTAAAAAAAGAAAAAAAAAGAAAAAAAATGATAATAATAAAAATGTAGATAAGTTTGGTTTCGTAGCCTCCCTAACCTAAGCAATTAAGCCCGAAGGGGTGTTTTAACACCTAATACCCTAAAGTCAACTGACTTGGGAGCTATTGGCCCAACGCTTGTTACATGGGTTGAGGAGAAAAGCTTAAGGGAATCAAACATTGCAGGAGAAAAGCTTAAGGAAATCAAACATTGCACTATCTACATACTAGTATCTGCGACCCGAGTTACTAAGCTCGTATGGGTATCTTAACACCTAATGCCCTAAGACCAATTGGTTTGGGAGTCATGAGCCGAAAGCTCGTTCCATGGGTTAAAGATGCATGGTGTTTTTAAATTATATGTATATATATATTTAAAAAGAAAGAAAAAAAAAGAGAGACAAAAATAATAATCCTAATCCAAGGAAGTTAACCTTAAACATTAGAACAAAAATTTTGTTTTCTTCCAAGAAAAGCCCCAAAATTATGTGTTGATACATTGAGCACAAAAGAAAGGTTTATAAATATCTTGTTAAGAGGTATTGAGCAGGTCTATAAATTTAACGAGAATTTGTTTATCTGAATAGATTAATGGAAGTTAAATGATGAATACATTGCTTTGTGGAATTTGCAAATTATTTTTCTATTTTAACGCTTTGATTACTAGGGACTAGTAATAAGCTGGTTGGAGGGTGTGATTAGTACTTAAAAGTGCATTTTTATCATGGTTTTATATCATCATTTTGCACTTGAAGTATCAATAACTCCTTAACTAAAACATGTTTTATGATAATATATCTAATAATATAAGATACCTTTAATTTGTGGTAAATGTTCATTTTAAATGCAGGCCTATCACATAAATGAAAGGATTGATTGATGACTTTAAGAACTCAAATTGCAAGGGCAAAGAGATGACCAAAATTAGAAAAGAGATGTCGGTGCAATCCAAACCGGAACACTATTCGGTAATTGGGTCATATCTAGAGCTATAGATCTCAGATTTAGGTCTACTTTATATGGATGGAAAGGTAAGACATAGACCTACAACTTTCATATGGAACCCAAGATCTAAAAAGGCCATTTTCAAGTCCAAATTATAGCAACAACAAAGAGCCCGAATATGTCCTCCAACCCGAGTATTGTTCAGTATTTTGGCCATATCTGGAGTTCTAGAAGTCAAAATGAGCTGAATGTTTTATACACAAAAGCTGAGACAATTGCCTACAACTTTTATGTTTTCAAGTGGCTCTAATTTTGAAGTTATCAATGACGTTTTGGGCAGACAAGAGAAGATAAGGATTGTCACCAAGTCAAGAGTTGGCCACCCACTCATCAATTAGTCATCAAATCAATAGTTCCCTATTTTGGCCTATAAAAGGAGGCATTTGCCATGCATTTAGGCATCTTGGTTTTCAGATCAAGATCATGCTTTTGCTTTCTCTCTTTGTATTTTTTGTAATGTTTATGCTTTGCTTTATTAATATCAAGTTTATGCCTTTCATTTTCTTTCCTTTAATTAATTAACTCTTATCTTATTTATGTTCTTATTTTGTTTATTTATTTATTTTTATTTTATTTTATTTAGCTAAGTTTATTATGTCAAGGTGAAAAGGTTATACTAATGGTGTAAGAATAAGTATAGTGTAAACTCAATATGGACTTTAATGTTTGATACTAACATGTTTTATATTTGTTATCTTGACCATTTTCTAAACTATCACCCATTCTTCTAAACTAATAACAAAGATCAAAGACCATTTTCAACCTCTCACTATGAAAAAATAGCGGAACCAACTTCTAGGTCATCACTTTCATAGGCCATACTATATGGTATAACCGACACCTGAGCTATGAAAGGAACTTGATTTGTTGTTAACATAAGTTATAATCATGAATGCTTGACGAGATTTACAAGAATTAGCATTACTATGAAAGGAACTTGATTTGTTGTTAACATAAGTTATAATCATGAATGTTTGACGAGATTTACAAGTATTAGCATTAATTGAATAAGATGACTAATGTAATCATGTTAACAATATATAATCTGATTGGAACCTCCTTTGTGTGTGGTTTCCAATTCAATAATAAGAGTTTATACTATACTTGTTTGATATACCATTAGTGGAACCTCTAACCTTGACATTTGTTATTATTATTGTTTAATCCTTACATTAATTTTTCATCTTCAAGTTCTCATCACCTTTTTCTTCTTCTTTTTCTTTATTATTATTATTATTATTATTATTATTATTATTGCTCTTATTACTATTATTATTGTTGTTGTTGTTATTGTTATTGTTGTTGTATTATTGTTATTTATAATTTGTACAATTAACCTCCCTGTGGTTCGACCCCGGTCTTACCGGGTTATTTATTACTTCGACACTCCTGCACTTGGGAGAAGACATCAATCTTTTAGTCGTGTCACCGTCACGGAGTACCGTTGTCCGCCATTTGACCAGGGTGAGAGAAACTAGCAAAAATCACTCAAAAAGAAACACAAAAACAATGTAAGAAAAACAAAATAATCAACCTTTATCTATAAGATCATTCAAACCAGTTGATTCATTTTCACCAGGAAAATTATCGAAGTAAGCTTTCAAACGTAAGGATTCGTTAGGAAAGAGGGGACAATATTTGATCAGGACAATATTTGAATGAGTTAGGGTCATCACAATAAAAATTCTTCACTTCGTTCAAAAACTTTTCTTTGTCTTGAGTACTCCAATCAGCTGGCAAATCTTCTAAAGTAAGAAAATTGATATTTTTATCATACCAAGGCATTGGACTAAGAGAAAGTAAGGATTCGTTAGGAAAGTAATCATCGATTGGTGTGATGTCAGATGTTGAATCTATTGTCACTGTTGACAAAAGATTCACATCAACATTTTCGGTGCTTGTTTCATCTGTGATTTCTTCTTGAGAATAAATCATTTGCAAATCTTCAGATTCATCTAACTCATTTTTACTTAAAGTAGATTCAAGTTGATCATAAACTAATTCGTCAATATGATCTACTTCTTGTAAATCATTATCATCTCCAGGTTGCTTGCAAATGTTGAAAATATTCATCTCCAATGTCATGTTTCCAAATGATAGCTTCATCAGTCCATTCCTACAATTAATCAATGCGTTAGAGGTTGCGAGAAATGGACGTCCTAAAATAACAGGAAATGAATTACATGCTTCAACAGGTTCTGTGTCCAAGACAATAAAATCCACAGGATAAATGAATTTATCGACTTGTACTAACACATCTTCAATTATTCCTCTACGCACTTTTACAGATCTATCGGCAAGTAAAAGAGTTATAGAAGTTGGTTTTAACTTACCTAGATTGGGACTGTGAAAAACTGAATATGGAAGTAAATTCACACTAGCACCAGGATCAAGTAAGGCTCTTTCAATTTTATGCTCTCCAATAAAGCAAGAAATTGTAGGACAACCAGGGTCTTTATATTTCAAAGCATTATTGTTCTGAAGAATAGCACTTACTTGTTCGGCTAGAAAGGCTTTCTTTTTCACATTCAGTTTCCTCTTCACAGTGCATAGATCTTTTAAAAATTTAGCATAGGAAGGAACCTGTTTAATAGCATCCAACAAAGGTATATTGATCCTTACCTGTTTGAAAATTTCCTTTGTTTGGTCATGGTTTGAGGAAATGGAAGTGCTGACAGTGAATCAGTCGTTTCTTTGCAATTTTTAGATTCAACCCCTTCCTTACCCTCAGAGATTGACTCATCATCTTTCTCATAAGGTTCAAGAGAGGGTTTTTCAATAACCTTACCACTGCGTAGAGTAGTGACTGATTTGACTTGATCCATGTGTTGGCTTCCGGAACGACTTGTATTTGCATTGTATTGCCCCTTGGGATTTTGTTGTGGTTGAGATGGAAACTTACCTTTCTCTTGGAAACTGAGAGCAGATGTTAATTTTGCAAGAGTATCTTTAAAATATGTCATGTTTTGAGCAAGTTGAGTATTGATTGTCTCTTGCTTTTCAATGAATGCATGCAATGTTTCCTCAAGATTTCTTCTAGGAGGTGGAGCATAAGGAGGTGCATATCCATGAGAATTTTGGAAATTGTGGTGTGCTTGAAATGGTGGTTGTGAAGTTTGTGCATTGTTGCTCTCACTCTTCCAACTGAAATTTGGGTGATTTCTCCAACCAGGATTGTATGTTTGGGAGTATGGGTTGTGGTTGGCCCTTTGGAAACTATTTAAAGCATGGGCTTGTTCATGGAGACATTCCTTAAAAGAAGGCAAGGTTGGACAGTTATTGGTTGAGTGTTCATTTATTTCACAGATTTGACACACAATGTTTTCAATAGATTTTACTTGACCACTTTTTTTCAATTCTAGTGCCTCGACTTTTCTAGCTAAAGATGCAAATTTGGCTTGAAGGTCATGATCTTTCCTAAGGTTGTATATACTTCCACTAGATGTATGAGGTTGAGTTTTACTCGGTGCCTCACAAGTCCCTGCGGTGTCCCAATTTTAACCATTTTCAGCTAACAAGTCTAAGTACTCCATGGCTTCATTAGGGTCTTTATCTTCAAAAGTTTCATTGTACATCAATTCAACCATTTGCCTATCTCTAGGTGTTAACCCTTTATAAAAATGTGAAACCAATCTCCATGTTTCAAAACCATGATGAGGGCAAGTACTAAGCAAGTCTCGATACCTATCCCAACATTGGTAAAATGTTTCTCCTGGTTTTTAAGTGAAAGTGGTGATTTGTCTTTTGAAAGAATTTGATCTATGAGATGGGAAAAACTTTTTTAAAAATTATTGTTGCATTTCATCCCAAGCACAAATGGATCCTGATCTTAAATTTTGTAGCCAAGTTTTAGCTTTATCTTTTAATGAAAAAGGAAAAAGCTTTAATCTGATGGTGTTCATGCTACAATTTAAATTATTATATGTGTTGCAGACCTCCTCAAATTCCCTTAAATGCAAGTATGGATTTTCTAAATCTAAGCCATGAAAAGAAGTAAAAGTTGAATAATACCTGGTTTAAAATTAAAATGAGATGCATCGGGAGGAAAAACTATGCATGATGGTGCACTTGTTCTTGTGGGATTCATATGGTCTCTAAGTGTTCTAGCACGGTTATTCTCATTATTCTCATTATGAAGTGATTGATTATCTTCTTCGGCCATATTTTCTGAAAATGATGAGGATACCCTATAAAGTCTACCACTTGATGTACGTGACCACCCTCTCATACACGTGTAGGAAAAAAATAAAAGGAAAAAAAAACAAAAGAAGAAGAAACAAGAGAAAAGAAACAAAGTTATATACAAGAAAAGTGAAAAGAGAAAATAAAATAAATAGTATAATTTATACAAAACTTACCTCCCTGGCAACGACGCCAAAAACTTGACACGACTAAAAGATTGATGTCTTCTCCCAAGTGCAGGAGTGTCGAAGTAATAAATAACCCGGCAAGACCGGGGTCGAACCACAGGGAGGTTAATTGTACAAATTATAAGTAACAATAATACAACAACAACAACAACAACAACAACAATAATAATAATAATAACGTAAAGATTTAACACCGATAACAATAAATGTCAAGGTTAGAGGATCCACTAATGGTATGTCAAACAAGTATAGTATAAACTCTTATTAGTCAATTGGAAACCACGCACAAAGGAGGTTCCAATCAGATTATAGATTGTTAACATGATTACATTAGTCATCTTATTTAATTAATGCTAATACTTGTAAATCTCGTCAATCATTCATGATTATAACTTATGTTAACAACAAATCAAGTTCCTTTCATAGCTCAGGTGTCGGTTATACCATACAGTATGGGCTATGAAAGTGCTAAGCATTTGTTGTACCAAGTGTTATACAACATAAATCAAAATTACTCATTTAACAAGCAAAGTATTAAAGAGTGAACAAGATAACAAATACAAAACATGTTAGTATCAAACATTAAAGTCCATATTAAGTTTACACTATACTTATTCTTACACCATTAGTGTAACCTCTTCACCTTGACATAATAAACTTAGCAAGACATTATGAAAGAAAGAAAAATAAATAAACAAAATAAGAATATAAATAAGATAAAAGTTAACTAAGTAAATGAAAGGAAATGAAAGGCATAAACTTGATATTAATGAAAGCAAAACATAAACATTGCAAAAAAGATGCCTAAATGCATGGTAAATGCCTCCTTTAATAGGCCAAAATTGGGAACTATTAATTTGATGACTAATTGATGAGTGGGTGGCCAACTCTTGACTTGGTGACAATCCTTATCTTCTCTTGTCTATC
>NW_011500764.1:35131-71158 GCF_000495115.2 Populus euphratica
CCCAAAATGTCATTGATAATGTCAAAATTGGAGCCACTCAAAAACATGAAAGTTATAGGCAATTGTCTCAGCTTTCTTTTGTAAAACATTCAGCTCATTTGGACTTCTATAACTCCAGATATGGCCAAAATACTGAACAGTGCTCGGGCTGGAGGACAGATTCACGCTTCTTTGTTGTTGCTACAATTTGGACTTGAAAATGACCTTTTTAGATCTTGGGCTCCATATGAAAGTTGTAGACCTATGTCTTACCTTTCCATCCATATAAAGTAGATCTAAATATGAGATCTATAGCTCCATATATGACCTAATTACCGAACAGTGTTCCGGTTTGGATTGCACCGACATCTCTTTTATAATTTTGGTTATCTCTTTGCCCTTGCAATTTAAGTTCTTAAAGTCATCAATCAATCCTTTCATTTTGTGATAGGCCTGTATTTAAAATGAACATTTACCATAAATTAAAGGTATCTTATATTATTAGATATATTATTATAAAACATGCTTTAGTTAAGGAGTTATTGATACTTCAAGTGCAAAATGATGATATAAAACCATGATAAAAATGCACTTTTAAGTACTAATCACACCCCCCAACCAGACACTTTTAAGTACTAATCAATATACGGCTCACGTGGTGTAATAGGAACCTTTTCGAATTCTATTTGTTAACTAACTATCTAATTATAAAAAAACTATTGACAAAAGAGACAAAAAATAAGATAATTCAAGAAACAAATATATGTTTTTTCAAAATGTTTTTTATTGTTCATATAGAATACCCTTTTAAAAAAAATATTTTGATAAGAAGCGTAGTTCATTAACGAGAAATTGAAAGAAACTCAACTAAATATATTTGTAATAACTATAATAACTTGAACTTTATTTTCATAGATTATTAAAACAAATAATTGCTAACATCATAAAAACGTAAGAATCTCATTACAAAATAAATGTTCCATCTACTATATCTAATGAACTAATATCTCAAATATAATAATATTTATTCAATTATAATTCATTTTGATTAATTTTTGAGATAAATAAATTCATGAACAACATCACAAAAAAAGCATCTACTAATATCATAAATAAATTATCATAATTCCACTCAAACACATATTTAAAAATAATTTTATTTAAATTAAGAGCATTAAAAAAAGAGTCTAGAAGTCTAGGCCCTGTTGGCCCACTTCTAGCCCAAAATAAATGAGTAGACACATGTGTCTTTAGTTCAAAATGGCCACCTCTAATGGATGGAAAATCACATTTCTAACTTTTTTAGACGAAAACACTCATTTCAACTATGTTTTACTTAAAAACAACAAAGAAACTCCCAAAGATCTTAACAAACATAGTCATAGCCTAAAATTAGCCAAAAATTGGTAAAAAAAAATCAATATGAATTCATAAAACTTTTAGAAGCTTGATCTATTTTTTTTAGCAAGAATAAGGATAAAAAAACTCGATGAAACTCTTTTTATTAAAGAAATTTATTGACACTAAGGTCGACTTTATTTTATAAATAGAATAGGGACAACCTACAACTTTATCTATTGTCGTTCTTTGTCTTCTCTCAAAACACCATTTTCCCACACTTTTCTCTAGCATATACACATTTTTTTTCCTCTCACCATAAAGACACACCAAAAACTCTATCATTACAACACCATAAGAAAACCAATCCATAACAACGTTACCCCTAGCCACGGCGCCAACTCGTTGAGAAAACCAATCCTTCACCACACTACGCCCTAATGGTAGCAACGAGAAAGTTTTTAGTAACTCGGCAACCACCATAACTTTCCTTCCTTCATTCTTTCCATGAACAACTTCAAACTCCTCTACCAGCCCATCTTAGTCCCCATCTAATAGTCTTTATTTCTTTATTCAACCGGTGCTAAGAACAAGACCCACAATTAATTCATCAACCAATAACAGCCCTTTACCCTCTCCCCAATCAAGCTTGTAGACCACCACCATAGCAACAAGATCAATAGTAACCAGCTATACCAAATCAACCATCATAAGCTTCTCAAAACATTAGTTGCTACTCAACGCAAACCACAACAACCTAACTCAACACCTCTAGCCACTTCCTTTTCCATATGTGGTAGTAGTAACACAGGTTTTAATGATGACTAGCTTTATTGGTAGATATTTTATAGTAAAAAATACTCTAATAGAAATATTTAAAGCTTCTTAATCTCATAATAGATATCATGTGTCCATATATTAAGTACCACAATAAGCTCATTCTAGTATAAAAATGATTGCTCCTAATGGATTGCCTACGCCGTAAGTTTATAACCTCATGCTAATTACATGCCTAATAACCTTATATATTATAGCAACAACTTGTAACTAACCAGTTAAATGCCTCACATACTACCTTTCAATTAGGTAATCTCTATCCTCTTATACACTAGGCACCTACTTTTGATCAACAAGTAAGAAAAAAATTGATTGGGTTAAATTAGATGAACACTTAAAGGAAATGGGATTATATATTAGGCATACAACTATGCCCATAAATAATCATCCACATGCTGAATGGATTGATAGGTTACATCTAATTCATAGATGAATAAAAATGGTTGATTTAAAGTGGTATTTTAGGGAGGAGGACATCTAGCATCTTGTATTGATAACCTCATACCACACCTCAACCTATTTATATGCATAAGTTGCATCAATGACCAATTTTATTAGTGCATATTCTACAATAACAAAGATTCTAATAGAAATATTTAGAGCTTTTTAGCCTTATACTAGATACCATGTGCCCACATATTTGATACAACAACAAGCTTAACTTAATACAAGCATGATCACTCCTAATGGGCCCACCTACCCTATAAGTTTATAACCTCATGTCAATTACAAAGCCCAAAAGTCTTATTTATAATGCTAACAACTTGTAACTAGATAGTTAAATGCCTTATAGACTGTCTTTCAACAAGGCAAACTCAATCCTCTTATACACTAGGTGATTAATACTTAAAAGTGTATTTTTATCAAGGTTTTATATCATCATTTTGCACTTGAAGTATCAATAACTCCTTAACTAAAACATGTTTTATAATAACATATATAATAATATAAGATACCTTTAATTTGTGGTAAATATTCATCTTAAATGTAGGTCTATCACATAAACGAAAGGATTGATTGATGAGTTTAAATACTAAAATTGAAAGGATAAAGAGATGCCCAAACTTAAAAAAGAGATGCTGATGCAGTCCAAACTGGAATACTATTCGATAATTAGGTCATATCTAGAGCTATAGATCTCGGATTTAGGTATACTTTATATGGATGGAAAGGTAAGACACAGGCCTACAACTTTTATGGGAGTCCAAGATTTAAAAAGGCTGTTTTCAAGTCCAAATTGTAGCAACAACGAAGAAGTCCAAATCTGTATTACAACTTATACACTGTTTAGTGTTCAACCTATATCTTGAGTTCTAGAAGTCCAAATGACCTTAATTTTTTTCTTCAAAAGTTGAGATAATTTTCTAAAACTTTCATATGGAGGTCTTGTTCAAATTATGATGTTATTAATGACATTTTATTAAGACAAGAAGATAAGGATTGTCATCAAGTGGCCACCTACTCATCAATTAGTCATCAAATCAATAGTTTCCAATTTTGGCCTCTAAAAGGAGGCATTTTCCATGCATTTAGGTATCTTGGTTTCCAGATCAAGATCATTCTCTTGCTTTCTCTCTTTGTATTTTTGTAATGCTTAAGTTTTGCTTTCATTAATATCAAGCTTATGCCTTTCATTTCCTTTCCTTTACTTAGTTAACTCTTATCTTACTTATGTTTTTATCTTGTTTATTTATGTTTCTCTCTTTTATTATGTTCAGCTAAGTTTATTATGTCAAGGTAAAAAGGTTACACTAATGATGTAAGAATAAGTATAGTGTAAACTCAACATGGACCTTAATGTTTGATACTAACATGTTTTATATTTGTTATCTTATTCACTTTTAATACCTTGCTTGTTGAATGACTAATCTAGATTTATGTTGTATAATACTTGGTACAACAAATATTTGACACTTGCATAGCCCAAACTGTATGGTATAACCAACACCTGTGCTATGAAAGGAACTTGATTTGTTGTTAACATAAGTTATAATCATAAATACCTGACAATATTTACAAGTATTAGCATTATTCGAATAAGATAACTAATGCAATTATGTTAATAATTTATAATCCGATTGGAACCTCCTTTGTGTGTGGTTTCCATTTGAATAATAAGAGTTTATACTATTCTTGTTTGAAATACCATTAGTGGATTCTCTAACCTTGACATTTGTTGTTATTATTGTTTAATCCTCACATTGATCTTCCATCTCAATGTTATTATCAACTTCTTCTTCTTCTTCTATTATTATTATTATTATTATTATTATTATTATTCTTGTTGTTGTTGTGGTTGTATTGTTGTTATTTATAATTTATATAATTAACTTTCTTGTTGTTCGACCCTAGTCTTGCCGGATTATTTATTACTTCGACACTCCTGCACTTGGAAGAAGATATCAATCTTTTGATCGTGTCAAGTTTTTGGCGCCATTGCCGGGGAGGTAAATTCTTGTACAAATTATAGTATTATTTTATTTTCTCTTTTTACTTTTGTTGTATCTAACTTCGTTTCTTTTCTCTTGTTTCTTTTTCTTTTCTTCCTTTTATTCTATTCCTACACATGCATGAGAGTTTGATCACGTACATTAAGTGGTAAATTTTCTAAGGTATCCTCATTATTTTCAGAAAATATGGCCGAAGAAGATAACCAATCGCTTCATAATGAGAATAATGAGAATAACCGTGTTAGAACACTCAGACTCCATATGAATCCCACAAGAACAAGTGCACCCTGATGCATAGTTTTTCCCCTTGATGCATCTCATTTTAATTTTAAGCCAAGCATTATTCAACTTTTACCTTCTTTTCATGGGTTAGATTTAGAAAATCCATACTTGCATTTAAAGGAATTTGAGGAGATCTGTAATACCTATAATGACTTAAATTATAGCATGACACCATCAGATTAAAACTTTTTTCCTTTTTTCATTAAAAGATAAAGCTAAAACATGGCTACAAAATTTGAGACCAGGATCCATTCTTACTTAGGATGAAATGCAACAACAGTTTTTAAAGAAGTTTTTCCCATCTCACAAAACAAACTCTTTCAAAAGATAAATCACCACTTTCACTTAAAAACCACGAGAAACATTATACCAATATTGGGATAGATATCGAGACTTCCTTAATACTTGCACTCATCATGGTTTTGAAAGATGGAGATTGGTTTCATATTTTTATGAAGGGTTAACACTTAGAGATAGGCAAATGGTTGAATTGATGTGCAATGAAACTTTTAAAGATAAAGATCCTGATGAAGCAGTGAAGTATTTAGACTTGTTAGTTGAAAATACTTAAAATTTGGACCCTGCAGGTACTTATAAGATACCGAGTACAACTCAACCTCATATATCTAATAAAGGTATGTACAACCTTAAGGAAGATTATGACTTCCAAGCCAAGTTTGTGTCTTCAACTAGAAAAGTCGAGGCACTAGAATTAAAAAAGAGTAGTCAATTAAACTCTGTGAAACAAATAAATACTCAACCAATAACTATCCAACTTTGCCTTCTTTTAAGGAATGTCTCCATGAACAAGCCCATGCTTTAAATAGTTTTCAAAGGCCCAATCATAACCTATACTCACAAACAATTAACTCTAGTTAGAGAAATCACCCTAATTTCAATTGAAAAAGTGATAACAATATTGCACAAACTTCACAACCACCATTTCAAACACACCATAATTTTCAAAGTTCTCATGGATATACACCTCTTTATGCTCTCTATCCTAGAAAAAATCTTAAGGAAACATTGCATGCATTCATCGAAAAGCAAGAGGCAATTAACACTCAACTTACTCAAAGCATGATAGATTTTAAAGATACTATTGCAAAGTTCACATCTGCTCTAAGTTTTCATCTCAACCACAATAAAATCTCAAGGGGCAATACAATGCAAATGCAAGTAGTTCCGGAGGCTAACACATTGATCAAGTCAAATTAGTCACAACTCTTCATAGTGGTAAGGTTATCAAAAAACCCACTCTTGAACCTTGTGAGAAAGATCACGAGTCAATATTTAAGGGTAAGGAAGGGGTTGAATCTGAAAATTATAAAGAAAAGACTTATTCCCAACCAGCACTTCCATTTCCTCATGCCATGACCAAACAAAGGAAATTTAATCACAACTTTGAAATCTTTAAAATTTTCAAACAGGTAAGGATTAATATACCTTTGCTTGATGCTATTAAATAGGTTCCTTTATATGCTAAATTTTTGAACGATTTATGCACTATCAAGGGAAAATTGAATGTGAAAAAGAAAGCCTTTTTAGCCGAACAAGGAAGTGCAATTCTTCAAAATGATAATGCTTTGAAATATAAAGACTCTAGTTGTCCTATAATTTCTTGCTTTATTGGAGAACATAAAATTGAAAGAGCCTTACTTAATCTTGAAGCTAGTATGAGTTTACTTCCATATTCAGTTTTTTAGAATCTTAATCTGGGTGAGTTAAAACCAACTTCTATAACTCTTTTACTTGCTGATAGATCTATAAAAGTGCCTAGAGGAATAGTTGAGATGTATTAGTACAAGTCGATAAATTCATTTATCCTGTGGATTTTATTGTTTTGGATACACAACTTGTTGAAGCATGTAATTCATTTCCTGTTATTTTAGGACATCTGTTTCTTTCAATTTCTAATGCAGTGATTAATTATAGGAATGAACTGATGAAGCTATCATTTGGAAACATGACATTGAAGATGAATATTTTGAACATTTGCAAGCAATCTAGAGATGATAATGATTTACAAGAAGTAAATCATATTGAAGAAGTAGTAGTTTATGTTCAACTTGAATCTACTTTAAGTAAAATTGAGTCAGAGGAATATGAAGATTTGAAAATGATTTATTCTCAGGAAGAAATCACGGATGAAAAAGGTACCAAAAATGTTATCGCGGATCACTTGTCAAAATTGACAATAGATTCAAAATCTGACATCACACCAATCGATGATTACTTTCCTATTGAATCTTTAGTTTCTCTTAGTTCAATGCCTTGGTTTGTGAAAAATATCAATTTTCTTGCTTTAGGATTTTTGCCAACTCACTAGAGTACCAAAGACAAAAGAAAGTTTTTAAGCGATGTGTAAAACTTTTATTGGGATGACTCGTACTTATTCAAATATTATCCTGATCAAATATTTCAAAGATACATTCTCGATAATGAGGTAAGTAGTGTCATAATGAGGTAAGTAGTGTCATTAAATTTTGTCATTCTGAGGCATGTGGGAGTCAATTCTAGAAAAAAAAATGATTGCTAAAATCTTACAAAGTGAATTTTACTAGCCCATCATGTTCAAGGACTCACATATGTTCTGCAAAGCTTGTGAAAATGATCAAAAGTCAGGATTTGTTTCAAAACATAAGGAATTATTTGATAATCTTTTATTAACTTTTGAGACGTATGTTGATGGAGATGTGCATTGTGCATTTTATGACTTATGACCCCATTTCCATAAAAGACATGCTCAATATAGTGTTGGGAATCTGACTAAAAAAGACCATGTTTGCTAGTTTTTAAGAAAACTGGATAGAAAGCCTATCCCCAACCTCATAAAGGGTGTTTAAGCCGTTCTTAAATGTAAAACTAAGTTAAAGTGTGAGCCACAATCACAACTACCTGCACATACATATTTTTTTTCAAAAAATAATAATCTAAATAAATAAAAAGAGAGAGTAAGACTTCAGCTCGCCTATATATAGATGGTATGATTGCATTTTTAATTTCTCATTTATAAAATCTTCTCTTTCTTCCCTTTATTTCTACTCAACCCATACATTCAACAGATATATAAGTGTGTAGAAATGGCAGGATCCTTAAGTCATCAAATAAGAAATATTTGTGTTTTCGATGGATCCAATCTTGGAAAGAAAATAGAGTTTTTAAAATCAGCAAATCATCTTGGTTAGGTGCTAGTTGAGAGAAAGATTCATTTAGTATATGGGAGAGGCAGTCCGGGGTTAATGGGAGGTGTGTCTATAACTATATTTTTAGGAGGCAGTCAAGTTTTAGGGGTCATCCCTAAAGCTTTAGCATAAAGCGACATTATTGAAAAAATAATTGGAGAGGAACTGCAAGTCTCCACAATGTCTACTCGAATGAATACAATGTTTAACCATGCTGATGCCTTCATTGCCTTACTAGGTGCTTTGAGCACATTAGAAGAGATCTTTCATATTTTCTCTTGGGCCCAACTGCACATTCATGATAAACCCATAGGTTTGTTAAATGTTAATGGTTTTTATGATAAATTGTTGTCTTTTTTTATCATGTTGTGGAACAGGAATTTCTAACATCTTTGGAACAACAAATCATAGTCTCTACTGCTACTGCTGAATAGTTGATTAACCAACTACAATCTTTTTCTCCTATAATTGATCCCTCCATGAGTCGCATAAATTGTTCAACTAATAAAAGCCGTAAAAAGCTTAGATTGGATTTGAGCCTTCGTTTGTGAATCCTTATGTCTTTTGGTTTTCTTAATAGTATATTATTTTGTGTTTTGTTGTTTCTTATATTTGTTTAAGTGTGTTTCAGGTTTGTTAGTGTTCGGTGTTTTAGGTGATATCTTCTATACTCTATCTTTTTACCTTAGGACATTAAGGACAATGTCTCATTTTGGTTGGGGGGAGAGGGTAGTAGTTGATATAAAAAAAAAAACTAACTATGTTTTCTATTTCATAAACCATTTGCAAACTATTGTTACTAAGATGAGAGAGTAAGGAAGAATTTTATTGACTCTTGAGATGTATCTTGGTTAACATTTTTCAATGGTTATTTGCAATATTTATCACAAGGTCTATCAAAATACTTCTTGAAATATTCAAGTTTACAAACTCTCGTATTGTTATCACTTAATTCTACTCATATCCTCATTTAACAAGTATTCTTAAACCTTCATTTTCATACACACACCTTAACATATAATTGTGGGTTACACATTGGATTATTACATTATTTATGTTTTTTTGTTAAAGGTAACAACTAAAGGAAATGGATAGTATATAAATTACAAAAAAAAAACAAAGACAAAAAAAATGATGATAATAAAAACATAGATAAGTTTGGTTTCGTAGCCTCCCTAACCTAAGCAATTAAGCCCAAATGGGTGTTTTAACACTAATACCCTAAAATCAACTGACTTGGGAGCTATTGACCCAATGCTTGTTACATGGGTTTAGGAGAAAAGCTTAAGGGAATCAAACATTGCACTATCTCCATATCAGTATTTGTAACCCGGGTTGGTAAGCTCGAAGGGGTATCTCAACACCTAATGCCCTAAGACCAATTGGTCTGGGAGTCATTAGCCAAAAGCCCATTACATGAGTTAAAGATGCACTGTGTTTTTAAGTTATATGTATATTAACAAAAAGAAAAGAAAAGAAAAAGATAATAATCCTAATCTAAAGAAGTTAACCTTAAACATTAGAACAAAAAAAATATTTTCTTTCAAGTAAAGCCCCATAACTATGTGTTGATATATTGAGCATAAAAGGAAGGTTTATTAATATCTTGTTTAAAAGGTATTGAATAGATATATAAATTTAATGAGAGTTTGTTTATCTGGATAGATTAATGGATGTTGAATGATGAATGTCTTACTTTGTGGAATTTGCAAATTGTTTTTCTATTTTAACACTTTGATTACTAGGGACTAGTAATAAGCTGGTTGGGGGGGGGTGTGATTAGTACTTAAAAGTGTATTTTTATCAAAGTTTTATATCATTATTTTGCACTTGAAGTATCAATAACTCCTTAACTAAAGCATTTTTTATAAAAACATATCTAATAATATAAGATACCTTTAATTTGTGATAATGTTCATCTTAAATATAGGCGTATCATATAAACAAAAGGATTGATTGATGAGTTTAAGTACTAAAATTGAAAGGACAATGAGATGGCCAAACTTAAAAAAGAGATGCTGATGCAGTCCAAACTAGAACACTATTAGGTAATTGGGTCATATCTGGAGCTGTAGATCTCAGATTTAGGTCTATTTTATATGGATAGAAAGGTAAGACATGGATCTATGACTTTATAGAGTCCAAGATTTAAAAAGGTTGTTTTCAAGTCTAAATTATAGCAACAATGAAGAAGTCTGAATCTGTACTACAACTTAGGCATGGTTCAATGTTCAGCCTATATATTGAGTACTAGAAGTCCAAATGACCTTAATTTTTTTTCCTGGATAGTTGAGACAATTTCCTAGAACTTTGATATAGAGGTCTGGTTCAAATTATGATGTTATCAATGATGTTTTATTTAGACAAGAAGATAAGGATTGCCACCAAGTCAAGATGTGGTCACCTCGCTCATCAATTAGTTATCAAATCAATAGTTCCCAATTATGGCCTATAAAAGGAGGCATTTGTCATACATTTAGGCGTCTTGGTTTCTAGATCAAGATCATGCTCTTGCTTTCTCTCTTTGTATTTTTATAATGCTTAAGTTTTGCTTTCATTAATATCTTGTTTATACCTTTCAATTCATTTCCTTTACTTAGTTAACTTTTATCTTATATATGTTCTTTTCTTGTTTATTTATGTTTCTCTCTTTTATTATGTTTAGTTAAGTTTATTATGTCTAGCTAAGTTTATTATGTCAAGGTGAAAAGGTTACACTAATGGTGTAAGAATAAGTATAGTGTAAACTCAACATGGATTTTAATGTTTGATACTAACATGTTTTATATTTTTTATCTTGTTCACTTTTAATACTTTGCTTGTTAAATGGTTAATCTAGATTCATGTTGTATAATACTTGGAACAACAAATACTTGACACTTTCCTAGCCCAAACTGTATGGTATAACCAACACCTGTGCTATGAAAGGAACTTGATTTGTTGTTAACATAAGTTATAATCATGAATGCCTGACAACATTTACAAATATTAGTATTATTTGAATAAGATAACTAATGCAATTATGGTAACAATTTATAATCCGATTGGAACCTCCTTTGTGCGTGGTGATTGTGCATCAAAAGTGTCATTAAGTCTCTTATTTTACATATGTATTTATTGTTTTTATTTGGTTGTTTTTATAATAATTGATGTGTTTTTTAGTAATGAAGTTTGTTTTAATGTTTCGATAGGTTTTTGGAGCTTAAATGAATTAATTCACAAAATTCAACGTCGGAATTCAGAACAAAGAATTGAAGAGACATTTAGTTGAAGATTGAAGCAAATCTTGGTTCAAATAAGTGCTCCAAATTTGTCCCAAAAATCAATTCTATTCCAATTCTAGAAAAGAATATCATATGATTTATTTCAAGCCCAAACTTGCCTTATGTTGTGTGCAAACTTCAACCATTAAACACTCAAGGTTTCAATGTCAATCTTAGCCCAAATAATAAGTACATTTGTATACTTATTTGATGCTCAAATTCAGCCCAAAAATCAGCCCCAAATCAGCCCTAAATCAACCCCAAATCAACCCAAACACAATCCATGATCTTACATGTCCACACAACAAATAACAATTGATTTATTTTGGGTAATCCATTGATCCAAGAAGGCAAGCACATGGATGGAAAGCTGGAGGGGATATTTTAACATTATTTTGGGTCAAAAAGAAGAAGGAGACACCTCATAAATGAGGAAGAAAAACGTGCACCAAAGTAGTTGTAAAGCTGTCTTGATTTGATTTTTCAGAACACCTTTCGGTGTTTTGCCCATAACTTTTGACTCAGGTGTCCAAATGAGCTGTTCTTTAATGATCTGGAAAGGTGACAGAATTTCCTATAAATATGTCTCTAATAGACTTCTCCAAAAAAAGCTTCTAAGAGGGTCGAATTGCTGTCCAAAGTTAGAGTCAGATTTGTGTCCGAATTTTTTCTGAAATTGTATTGTGTTCTTCTTTATAGATTTCGGTTCTTTAGTTTGTAAAACTTATTTTTTCAGTTGGATTCAAGTTCTTTCATGTTTATTGAAGTGTTCTTATATATAATCATGGTTGGCTAAACTCTTTCTTGGATCCAAATCAAGGATAATGGTGATTGAGGTGAGTTCTTTAGGATATGAATGAATCTTAATGTTTATCTTCTTATTTTCTTCATGAATGATTTATTATTGTAAAGAAATTTTAGAAATCATTTAGGTAATGTTATAATCTTGAATTTTTATGCACAAACTTTAGTTTTGGTATAGAGATTGCTTGATTCAATGTCTTACTTAATATGAAAGTACTTGTTCATTCTTAAGCAATAATCAATCTTCATCTTTCTAATCTTCATTGTAATATCTTCTGATCTAATATCACCATCGTTGAGATTAGGTTGAGTTATCTTATATATGTTGAAGAAATCACCAATACATCACCCTTAAAATTGATTTGGACCAAGACTTACTTTTCTTGTCATTTAAAATCTATTTACATTTTTTTTATCTTGAAAACAAATCCATCAATTATTTTCAACCAAGTTATTGTTAATTTAATTTCTCTTGAGTTTTTTTTTGTTACTTAGCTTAATTTCCAGATCTAGCTCTCTGTGGATATGACCTCGATCTTACCGAGTTAATTGCTACATCGCACACTCGTGCACTTGCGAGTTAAAACAAGCCGATCACGTGGTTTCCATTTGAATAACAAGAGTTAATACTATACTTGTTTGAAATATCATTAGTGGATCCTCTAACATTGACATTTGTTGTTATCATTGTTTAATCCTTACATTAATCTTCCATCTCAAAGTTCTCATCAACTTCTTCTTCTTCTTCTTCTTCTTCTACTACTACTACTACTACTACTACTACTATTTTTAGTATTATTATTATTCTTCTTGTTATTGTGGTTGTATTGTTGTTATTTATAATTTATATAATTAACCTTTTTGTGGTTGGACCCCGGTCTTGCCTGGTTATTTATTACTTCAACACTCTTGCACTTGAAAAAAGACATCAATCTTTTGGTCGTGTCACTAGATCTTAAAAACTAATAAACAAGTAAGAAGAATACTTGATTAGGTTGAATTAGCCCAACACTTAAAGGAAGATGAGACTAAATATTAGGCATACAATCATGCCCTCATATAATCATCTATGCCTTAAATGGATTGATAGGTTACATCAAATTCCTAAAGGAATGAAAATAGCTTTCTTGAAGTAGTTTCTTAGGAAGGGCAATTGATCAACAAGGAAGCATATTGGCAAGTTCATTGATTAGTGTGGTAAAGGTGTTGTCATCCCTTCTATATAACTTAATTTATTTGGTTTATCACTAACCAATAATGTGTTTTACTAGTTTTTTTACACTACCACCCAACTTCATCAATAAGTAGGAAGAGATGGAGACTTATTTTTTATGAGCATTTTTATATAGTAGAACCAAAAGTAACACTGACCAACTTGGACAAGATAATACAATACCCAAAAAAAGTCTATAAAAAACTATTATCTTCATTTTAGAACTCTAAAAACCAAATGCACTATAGTTATAATAGAGCATGAACGCATGAAACTAATTCTAGAAAGAATACAAAGGAACATCAAAAAAATGATTTGTAGGAACCAAGGATTCAAATATCTACAATCCTTACAGATGATGATGCTTGATATAAAAAATTGACAAAATAAAAAAAACAAAGCACTTAGAGGAATTTACCTAGTTGATTGTCTGAACAAGATTAAGATTGCACAGTCAATGACTGATTTTGATTCTAATAAAGAGTTTAAAGAAATTCAACAATAGGTAATGTCAATTTTAAGACTTAAAAGAAAAAACTAATTGATATTGATACATTAAGGAATCTAAAAGATATTAACAAGCCTACTAGTAAAGAAGAAAAGATGACTACATCCACTAATAAAAATAAAAGGTACCTAGTCACATTAAAATAGTAAAATAGATATTTAATTAATTGATATGAGAAAGACATATCAAGCTCTTAAAAAATGACAATCCTTATTATATTGAGTTAGGAAAAAACTTAATTATGACAACATGATAATAAAAGTTATGTTATTTTTAGAAACCATATAAAAAGGCATTAAAAGAAGGTTGGATTTGCTTCTTAGAGATGAAAATAAAGGTGGCTAATGACTCATTCCCTAAGATAACAATATTAGTGATTACTCTTAAGACATAAAGGCTTATTGGTAAAGGAGAATTATAGCAAACAAGGCATGATCAACCAAGACAAAAATTAAAACTATTAATTGATGTTGCTACTTGAAATAAGTATATTAATTATAATAGCATTAACAACTTGGAGCTAAAATATCTTGAGAAGCCTCTTTGTAATTTATACAAGTGCCCTACTTGTCATATAATTCTAGTTATAGGGGAAGATTTAGGGGGCAAAGCTAAACAATTTGGCACATATTAAAAAATAATGAAACTATATTATTTGATAGTTTTACCCATATTTGACTAGTATTTTTCCTATGTTTTATATATAAGATGCCTTAATATTCTTTGTTTTATGTCTTGAAAGCACTTTTAAATGTAAGATTCAAAAAGACATAAATTGAAGATAATTCAGACTATGTTCCAACCCATATCGAACATTGATAGATTTGACCTCCGATCGATGTTTTGTGTAGAGCTTAAGCTCTAAAGGTAGAAATGAAGTGATTCTAGTGGGAATGGAAAGCTAACATCCATACCTTTCTATACATATATGCCAAGAAAAATAAAAAGAGAAAGAGTATGGAAATCACAACCTTCAAAGACAAATCTCACATTCTACTAATGTTGACCTTTAGTCATTTCAACTTGAATATCTTGAGCTAGAGAAGTCCATTTAATTCAAAAATTTTGCTGGATTCCTAACTTGAAGACATTTCAACCTACCAAATTGCAGTAGAGAAAGAGCTCATATGAAAGAGATATGATTTTTCTAATATGACATATGAATTTTGCCAACAAACAAGTTTTGTGAAGAAACAAGTTCAATTTACTTGCCAAAGCATCCAAACAAGTATGGATTTTCCAATTCTAACCCATACATTCAACGAAAATAGAAGTGTGTAGAAATAGCAAGTTCCTCAGGTCATCAGATAAGAAATATTTGTGTTTTCGGTGGATCTAGTCCTAGGAAAGAAAATAAGTTTTTAGAATTAGCAATACATCTTGGTTAGGTGCTAGCTCAAAGAAAGATTCATTTAGTGTATGGGGGAGGCAGTCTTGGGTTAATGGGAGGTGTGTCAATAGCTGTAGTTTTAGGAGGTAGTCAAGTTTTGGGGGTCGTCCCCGAAGCTTTAGCACAAGGGGACATCATTGGAAAAACAATTGGAGAGGAACTACAAGTCTCCACAATATCTGCTATAGTGAATGCAATGTTTAACCATGTTGATGCCTTCATTGCCTTACCAGGTGGTCTAGACGCATGGGAAGAGATCTTTCATATTTCCTCTTGGGCCCGACTGCACATTTACCATAAACCCATAGGTTCGTTAAATGTTAATGGTTATTATGATAAGTTGTTGTCTTTTCTTGATCATGCTGTGGAACAGGAATTTCTAACATTTTCTGCACGACAAATCATAATCTCTACTACTACTGCTGAACAATTGATTGACCAACTACAATCTTTCATTCCTGCAATTAATCCCTCCATGAGTCGCATAAATTGGTCATCTAAGAAAAGCCGTAAAAAGCTTAGATTGGATTTGAGCCTTCATTTGTGAATTTTTTTTGCCCTTTCATTTTATTATTGTGTTTTGTTATTTCTTATTTCTTGTTTTAGAAATAGCAGTAGTAGTAGTAGTAGTAGTAAAGAAAGAGATGGAGAAAAAGAAGAAGATGATGAGAACTTTGAGATGGAATATTAATGTAAGGATTAAACAATGATAATAACAAATGTCAAGGTTAGAGGTTCCACTAATGGTATGTCAAACAAGTATAGTATAAAATTTTATTATTCAATTAGAATCCACATATAAAGGAGGTTCCAATCAGATTATAGATTGTTAACATGATTACATTAATCATCTTATTCGATTAATGCTAATGCTTGTAAATCTCATCAAGCATTGATGATTATAACTTATGTTAACAACAAATCAAGTTCCTTTCATAGCTCAGGTGTCGGTTATACCATACAGTATGAACTATGAAAATGCCAAGCATTTGTTGTACCAAGTGTTATACAACATAAATCAAGATTAGTTATTTAACAAGCAAAGTATTAAAGAGTGAACAAGATAACAAATACAAAACTTGTTAGTATCAAACATTAAAGTCCATATTAAGTTTACACTATACTTATTCTTACACCATTAGTGTAACCTTTTCACCTTGAGATAATAAACTTAGCTAAACATAATGAAAGAAATAAAAATAAATAAACAAAATAAGAACATAAATAAGATAAAAGTTAACTAAGTAAAGGAAAGGAAATGAAAGACATCAACTTGATATTAATGAAAGCAAAGCATAAACATTATAAAAAATATAAAGAGAGAAAGCAAGAGCATGATCTTGATCTGGAAACTAAGATGCCTAAATGCATGGCAAATGCCTCCTTTTATAAGCCAAAATTAGGAACTATTGATTTGATGACTCATTGATGAGTGGGTGACCAACTCTTGACTTGGTGACAATCCTTATCTTCTCTTGTCTACCCAAAACGTCATTGATAACGTCAAAATTGGAGCCACTCGAAAACATGAAAGTTGTAGGAAATTATCTCAGCTTTCTTATGTAAAACATTCAGCTCATATGGACTTCTAGAACTCTAGATATGGGCTTCTAGAACAGTACTTGGGCTGGAAGACAGATGCAGACTTCTTTATTGTTGCTACAATTTGGACTTGAAAATGACCTTTTTAGATCTTAGGCTCCATAAGAAAGTTGTAGGCCTATGTCTTACCTTTCCATCCATATAAAGTCAACCTTATTACAAATGGTTACTACGATGCGTCTCAAGAGTCATAAAAAGATCTCCTTTACTCTGCTATCATAGTAACAATAATTTTGCACATACTTTATGAAACCCTCTCCCCCCAACCAAAACGAGACATTGTCCTTAATGTTCTAAGGTAGAAAGATAGAGTATAAAAGATATCACCTGAAATAATGAACATTGACAAACCTGAAACACACTGAAACAAATATAAGAAACAACAAAACATAATAATAAAACCAAAAGACACAAAGATTCACAAATGAAGGCTCAAATCCAATCTAAGTTTTTTACAGCTTTCCTTAGTTGACCAATTTATACGACTCATGGAGGGATCAATTACAGGAATGAAAGATTGTAGTTGGTCAATCAATTGTTCAACAGTAGCAGCAGAGATTATGATTTGTCGTGTAGAAGATGTTAGAAATTCCTGTTCCACAACATGATCAAGAAAAGACAATAACTTATCATAATAACCATTAACATTTAACAAACCATAGGTTTATGGTGAATGTGCAGTTGGGCCCAAGAGGAAATATGAAAGATCTCTTCCAATGTGTCTAGACCACCTAGTAAAGCAATGAAGGCATCAACATGGTTAAACATTGCATTCATTCGAGTCGACATTGTAGAGACCTGAAGTTCCTCTCTAATTGTTTTTCCAATGATGTCCCCTGTGCTAAAGCTTCGGGGACGACCCCCAAAACTTGACTACCTCCTAAAAATGTAGCTATTGACACACCTCCCATTAACCCAATACTGCCTCCCCCATACACTAAATGAATCTTTCTCTCAGCTAACACTTGACCAAGATAATTTGCTGATTCTAAAAACTCCTTTTCTTTCCCAAGACTAGATCCACCGAAAACACAAATATTTCTTATATGATGACCTGAGGAATTTGTCATTTCTACACACTTCTGTATTTGTTGAATGTATAGGTTGAGTAGAAATGAAAGGAAAGAAGAGAGGATTTTATAGATGAGAAATTAGAAAGGCAATCATACCACCTATATGTAGGTCAGCTGGAGTCTCACATACACTCTCTCTCTCTTTATTTATTTATTTATTTACTTTTAAAAAAGCATGTGTATGTACAGCTAGTTGTGAATGTGGCTCACATCTTCCCTTGGTTTTACATCCAAGAACGGCTTAAACGCCCTCTATGGATCGGGGATAGGCTTCCCATCTAGTTTTCTTAAAAACTGCAAACAAGGTTTTTTTTAGTTAGATTCCCAAGACTAAGTCGGTCATGTTCTTTATAAAATAATGGTCATAAATCATGAATTGCACAATGCACATCTCCACTAGGATGCGTCTCAAGAGTCAATAGAAGATGATCTAAAGACTCCTTACTCAGGCCATCCTTAATGAATTGTATTTTATCTTCACGGTTTATAGATATCATTCCTAAAGAACGACATTATACATTACAGACTTTCAGTCGTTTTGCACGACGTTTCTTTGCAAAAGTGCTTTTACTTGTTCCAAGCATGTGTGAAATGAAGGAGTTAGAGGACTCACCTGATAATCAGACCTTTGCTTTAATCAACCAGCGAATATCTTCAGGAATTCCATGATTCATTAACAATCTCAATCTTGCACATCTAGCATAGTAAATTTTTGTAATCGCATTCTGAGGCAGAGCGGGAAAATACTTTTTCAATTTTTCAAGATTAGTGTTCATTTTCAAATGAGAATTGGAAGAGAGATTTATAGAATTGCATAAATATATACACAGATATCAGTTATTATGGAAAACTGAAAGAACCGATTTAAGTCATGGAGTACCGTTGTCCGCCATTTGACTAGGGTGAGAGAAACTAGCAAACATCACTTAAACAGAAACCCAAAAACAATGTGAGAAAAACAAAATAATCAACCTTTATCTACAAGATCATTCAAACCAGTTGATTCATTTTCATTAGAAAAATTATCAAAGTAAGCTTTCAAATGATGTCCATTTTCCTTAAAAACATTGTCATTCTTTGGATTCTCAATGTCACAGGCCCCATAAGGATTGTTCCATCTTGATCTTGGCTCTATAGGGAATGAATAGAGTTGAGAATTATAAAACAAAACTTTTTGACCACTATCAATTTTTTGAAAATTTTTACAAGTTTTATAGAATGCGTGCATGTCCTTGAACATGGTGGGCCAATAAGATCCATTTTGAAAGATTTTTGTAGCTGTCTTTTTTGAAGAAAAATAACTCTCACATGCTTTAGAATGACAAAGTGTAATGACACTACTTACCTCATTATCAGGAATGAATCTTTGAAATATTTGATCAGGACAATATTTGAATAAGTTAGGGTCATCACAATAAAAGTTCTTCACTTCGTTCAAAAACGTTTCTTTGTCTTGGGTACTCCAATCAGCTGATAATTCTCCTAAAGCAAGAAAATTGATATTTTTATCATACCAAGGCATTGGACTAAGAGAAAGAAAGAATTCGTTAGGAAGTTAATCATCGATTGGTGTGATGTTAGATGTCGAATTTGTTGTCTCTTTTGATAAAAGATCCGCATCAATATTTTTGGTGCGTTTTTCATCCGTGATTTCTTCCTTAGAATAAATCATTTACAAATCTTCAGATTCATCCAACTCATTTTTACTTAAAGTAGATTCAAGTTGATCATAAACTAATTCGTCAATATGATCTACTTCTTGTAAATCATTATCATCTTCATGTTGCTTGCAAATGTTGAAAATATTAATCTCCAATGTCATGTTTTCAAATGATAGATTCATCAGTCCATTCCTACAATTAATCAATGCGTTAGAAGTTACAAGAAACGGATGTCCTAAAATAATAGGAAATGAATTATATGCTTCAACAGGTTGTGTGTCCAAGACAATAAAATCCACAAGATAAATGAATTTATCGACTTGTACTAACACATCTTCAATTATTCCTGTAGGCACTTTTATAGATCTATCGACAAGTGAAAGAGATATAGAAGTTGGTTTTAACTCACCTAGATTGAGACTCTGAAAAACTGAATATGGAAGTAAATTCACACTAGCACCGAGATCAAGTAAGGCTCTTTCAATTTTATGCTCTCCAATAAAGCAAGAAATTGTAGGACAACCAGGGTCTTTATATTTCAAAGCATTATTATTCTGAAGAATAGCACTTACTTGTTCGGCTAGAAAGGCTTTCTTTTTCACATTCAGTTTCCTCTTCACAGTGCATAGATCTTTCAAAAATTTAGCATAGGAAGGAACCTGTTTAATAGCATCTAGCAAAGGTATATTGATCCTTACCTGTTTAAAAGTTTCAAAGATTTTAGAGTTGTGATTGACTTTCCTTTGTTTGGTCATGGCTTGAGGAAATGGAAGTGCTGGCGGAGAATCAGTCTTTTCTTTGCAATTTTCAGATTCAACCCCTTCCTTACCCTCAGAGATTGACTCATCATCTTTCTCATAAGGTTCAAGAGAGGGTTTTTCAATAACCTTACCACTGCGCAGAGTAGTGACTGATTTGACTTGATCCATGTGTTGGCTTCCGGAACTACTTGCATTTGCATTGTATTGCCCTTTGGGATTTTGTTGTGTTTGAGATGGAAACTTACCTTTCTCTTGGAAACTGAGAGCAGATGTTAATTTAGCAAGAGTATCTTTAAAATCTGTCATGTTTTGAGCAAGTTGAGTATTGATTGTCTCTTGCTTTTCAATGAATGCATGCAATGTTTCCTCAAGATTTCTTCTAGGAGGTGGAGCATAAGGAGGTGCATATCCATGAGAATTTTGGAAATTATGGTGTGCTTGAAACGGTGGTTGTGAAGTTTGTGCATTGTCACTCTTCCAACTAAAATTTTGGTGATTTCTCCAACCAGGATTGTATGTTTGCAAATATGGGTTATGATTGGGCCTTTCGAAACTGTTTAAAGCATGGGCTTGTTCATGGAGACATTCCTTAAAAGAAGGCAAGGTTGGACAATCGTTGGTTGAGTGTTCATTTGTTTCACAGATTTGACACACAATGTTTTCAACAGATTTTAATTGACCACTCTTTTTCAATTCTAGTGCCTCGACTTTTCTAGCTAAAGATGCAAACTTGGCTTGAAGGTCATGATCTTCCCTAAGGTTGTACATACCTCCACTAGATGTATGAGGTTGAGTTTTACTCGGTGCCTCATATGTACCCGCGGTGTCCCAATTTTGAGCATTTTCAGCTAACAAGTCTAAGTACTCCATTGCTTCATCAGGGTCTTTATCTTCAAAAGTTCCATTGCACATCAATTCAACCATTTGCCTATCTTTAGGTGTTAACCCTTCATAGAAATGTGAAACCAATCTCCATGTTTCACACATCAACTCAACCATTTGCCTATCTCTAGGTGTTAACTCTTCATAGAAATGTGAAACCAATCTCCATGTTTCAAAATCATGATGAGGGCAAGTACTAAGCAAGTCTCGATACCTATCCCAACATTTGTAAAATGTTTCTCCTGGTATTTGAGTGAAAATGGTGATTTTTCTTTTGAAAGAGTTTGTTCTATGAGATGGGAAAAACTTCTTGAAAAACTGTTGTTACATTTCATCCCAAGCATGAATGGATCCTGGTCTCAAATTTTGTAGCCATGTTTTAGCTTTATCTTTTAATGAAAAAGGAAAAAGCTTTAATCTGATGGTGTTCATGCTACAATTTAAATTATTATATGTGTTGCAAACCTCCTCAAATTTCCTTAAATGCAAGTATGGATTTTCCAATTCTAAGCCATGAAAAGAAGGTAAAAGTTAAATAATGCTTGGCTTAAAATTAAAATGAGATGCATCGGGAGGAAAAACTATGCATGATGGTGCGCTTGTTCTTGTGGGATTCATATGGTCTCTAAGTGTTCTAGCACGGTTATTCTCATTATTCTCATTATAAAGTGATTGATTATCTTCTTCGACCATATTTTCTGAAAATGATGAGGATACTCTACAAAGTCTACCACTTGATGTACGTGACCATACTCTTATGCACGTGTAGGAATAAAATAAAAGGAAAAAGAAAACAAAAGAAAAAGAAACAAAAGAAAAAGAAACAAGAGAAGAAATAAAGTTATATACAAGAAAAGTGAAAAAAGAAAATAAAATAAATATTATAATTTATACAAAACTTACCTCCCCGGCAAAGGCGCCAAAAACTTGACACGACTAAAAAATTGATGTCTTCTCCCAAGTACAGGAGTGTCGAAGTAATAAATAACCCGGCAAGACCAGGGTCGAACCACAAAGAGGTTAATTGTACAAATTATAAACAACAATTATAAACAACAACAATAGTAACAATAACAACAACAATAATAATAGTAGCAATAATAATACTAATAATACTAGTAGTAGTAGTAGTAATAGTAATAATAATAATAACAACAACAACAACAATAATAATAAAGAAAAAGAAAAAGAAGAAGAAGAAGAAAAGTTGATGAGAACTTTTAGATGGAAAATTAACGTAAGGATTAAATAATGATAACAAACAATATCAAGGTTAGAGGATCCACTAGTGGTATGTCAAACAAGTATAGTATAAACTCTTATTATTCAATTGAAAACCACACACAAAGGAGGTTCCAATCAGATTATAGATTGTAAATATGATTACATTAGTCATCTTATTCAATTAATGCTAATACTTATAAATTTCATCAAGCATTCATGATTATAACTTATGTTAACAATAAATCAAGTTCCTTTCATAGCTTAGGTGTCGGTTATACCATACAGTATGGGCTATGAAAGTGCCAAGCATTTGTTGTACCAAGTGTTACATAACATAAATCAAGATTAGTCATTTAACAAGCAAAGTATTAAAGAGTGAACAAGATAACAAATATAAAACATGTTAGTATCAAACATTAAAGTCCATATTAAGTTTATACTATACTTATTCTTACACCATTAGTGTAACCTTTTCACCTTGACATAATAAACTTAGCTAGACATAATGAAAGAAAGAAAAATAGATAAACAAAATAAGAACATAAATAAGATAAAAGTTAACTAAGTAAAGGAAAGGAAATGAAAGGCATAAACTTGATATTAAGGAAAACAACGCATAAACATTACAAAAAATACAATGAGAGAAAGCAAGAGCATGATCTTGATCTGGACACCAAGATGCCTAAATACATGGCACATGCCTCCTTTTATAGGCCAAAATTGGGAACTATTGATTTGATGACTAATTGATGAGTGGGTGGCCTACTATTGACTTGGTAACAATCCTTATCTTCTTTTATCTGCCCAAAACGTCATTGATAACGTCAAAATTGGAACCACTTGAAAACATGAAAGTTGTATAAAATTCAGATCATTTTGACTTCTAGAACTCCAGATATGGCCAAAATACTGAATAGTACTCGGGTTGGAAGACAGATTTGGACTTCTTTATTGTTGCTCCAATTTGAACTTGAAAATGGCCTTTTTAGATCTTAGGCTCTATATGAAAATTGTAGGCCTATGTCTTACCTTTCCATCCATATAAAGTAGACCTAAATCTGAGATTTACAGCTCTAGATATAATGCAATTACTGAATAGTGTTCCAGTTTGGACTGCACCGATATCTCTTTTCTAAGTTTGGCCATCTCTTTGTCCTTTCAATTTCGGTTCTCAAATTCATCAATCAATCCTTTCATTTATGTGATAGGCCTACATTTAAAATGAACATTTACCATAAATTAAAGGTATCTTATATTATTAGATATATTATTATAAAACATGCTTTAGTTAAGGAGTTATTGATACTTCAAGTGCAAAATAATGATATAAAACCTTGATAAAAATGCATTTTTAAGTATCAATCAACCTTCCTTACCTGGGTCATGCTTCGGGAAGATTCAAACTAGCCTTTTTAGAAAGAAAAATTCTATACAAGCTTACCTATTCTCTTAGGAGAAAAAGTCAGAAACAAAATCAAAGATATCTTTACAACCAGAACCATACCATATGACTAGCTTATATATGGTGAACTTGTGAGCTTCACCCAAAAACAAGGTCTTAAGATCTGTTAGTATCTCAAACTCCAAAAACATTTAAAGTGGGAAATGAAACGTACTAGGTAAAAACTTGGTAGTTTCTGTCACCAATTTGACCTTTCCTGTAGTGAAAACTGTTCAAAACTGAAAAACTATTTAAGCCAAAAACCTCCTTATAGACAACCAACCCATAAATACTAAAAATAGTTTTACTCAAAACCAGAACACACCTACTACAAAAGGCCCTACAAAAAATTTACCAAACTTCATAAGTCTTTTTAGTTAAAACAAAAACCGAAATTTGACCTAAAAAACATTACCTATTACAAATGTAACTAGAAAGGACATACAGTTCATTTCTGCAAAGTCAATACCAAACTTCATGAGCTCCAAATAGATAAAAAAAAAAATCCATTAACCAAATACAAAACCTATATATTGAAGCCACAGACTTGACCCCTGTCTTTTAAACACTTCTGAAGAAGAATTTCAAATTGATAAAATAAGAACTACCGGTGCTACTTCAGATGCCTCTACAAATTTCAAACAAATTAATGTCTTAACTCAAGACCCGAAATTCATTCTTGAGGCCATCAAAAGACTTAATGATCATTGACTCCAAAAAACCTATCTAGATAGACTGTTGAAAGATTTCAACCAACCAGCTCACCCTCCTTCTAACCCTTCAAACCGCTCTATATCACCCTCTACTAGTAACAATGCCTATGACCTTACAAAAATCCTTAACAAGAAGAAATCCAAAACCACATTCACAATCCTATAATTACATTCTAAGATTAAAACCCTCAAATTTGAATTACAAACCCTAAAACAAGCCTAACAAAAAGATTCTGCCATCTTATAACACCTTCTATCTAAAATTGAGAGTCAGTCCGACACTAAGTCTAAACCAGAAGATCAAACCATTGAATCTCATTCATTCCCCCCATGCACTTACAAACATTAAGCGTATTCTAGATGATTTCTTGGATGTGTTAATCCAAATATCTTTAAAAAAATATTTGATTAAAATTACGCTAATTTTTTCAGAAGATTTCCAACTTGATACTATTGCTTTATTTGACACAGGTGCAAATTTAAACTGCATCAAGGTAGACATGGTTCCAAAATGATTTTTACAAAATACCTCTGAAAAAATCTTGGCTGCTAACAACTGCAAATAATGTAATCGGGAAAGAAAATGATATCAACCCGTATAAATTTTTCAAACCCATAGTCGTAACCACTAACTAAACTAGAAGCATCACATCTGAAAAACAAATATTTTAAAACTTGGCTTGACGCGACAGTTTGACCCAAGACCAGGCTGAGCTTCAAAAGAAATTAGGGGAGAATTAACCAAGTATAAGCCTATCAAAAACCTAGGTTGACCCATGATTCAATTAGCCCGAGAAAAATCTAGTTAAAAACCATTGACTATTTTCATTTTTGTTTTCAAAATAGTATCATTTTGATTAAATTTTTTTTTATAAAACAAAAGGGTTTGGTTAGCTTAGGTTAACTCGAGCCAACTAGTTCGACTTGTCACCCGATCATTGTCCTAGATTGACTCCTGGTAGGGCTTTATAAACAATAGGAAAAAACCTAGAAGACCAAATCCCAGTTATTTAAAATGTCGAATGGTGAAATAAAAAAAATAAAGGATAAAGAAATAGCAACTAAGAAAATAAAAACCTCATTTGCAAAGATAAAAATTAAAAAGACAAACAAAAATCTTGAATTGAAGGCCAAAATTGAAAAACAAATCAAATTAACAAATGAATCCAAAAAAAAAACAAAGAATATCAATTTCCAACAAACAAAATGATGATGAATGAAATTTTTTAAAAATAATAAAAAATAACTGAAGCTAACCTGATCTAACCTTTAGAATTTTATAATATGGATCATGAGATCGAATCACAACATAAAAATCAAACCTGAAAAAAATAACAATGTAAAACTCATAACCAACCAAACTAATTAGAGATGAACTTGAAAAAATAATTATAAAAAGAAAAGATGTAAAAAATATAGATTTAAAAATAAAAATTTAAAAAATATAGATTTAAAAGGAAAGAGAACTAAATTTGATACAAAAATAAAATAAAACTAAATTATAAGAAATGAAATTGAAAAACAATTTCAATGTAGAAAAGAATAACAACTCAAAATAACAATAAAAAATAAGGATGATATTTGATAAAAAAAAATGTCAATGTATAAAATTCAAAGACAAATCAATTTAATAAAGTATTTAATACCAAATACATTATAATTAAAAGAATGTGGACCAAATCTAATAGAAAAACCAAGTGCAAATAGATAAAATTAAAAACAAAAAAAACTTGATAAATGATTCAAGACTAGATACACTACAATTAAAAGAATAAAGATAAAATTTAATATAAAAATCAATTGTAAAGAGATTAAATTAAAAAAAAATTCAACTTAACAAACAAATAAAACCCAAATACATTAAAATAAAAAAATGAGAATTAAAGTTAACTTAATAAACAAATATCCAAACTTTTTTTTTTTTTGCAATAAGCAACACGATTTTCTAAGAGGAGAGAGGGAGGGAGGGAAAAACCCTCGGCCAAAGCTCCTCTGTGAACCGCCTCAGCACACGTGTCTCATCAATATACTTGGGGTGGTGAGACGCATTGAACGCCATCCTAGAAGGCAACGTTTAATTATGTTTTTGGGCCGCACACGCCCCCCAAAAAGCAAGAGTGACACCTATTTATTAGCACATGATTAGCAGACATCAACCTTTTTCTGAATATAAAAAACAATTTATATACATACAAATACCTAATTACCCTTGACTCCACCTAATATTTATAATAAAACTATATGGAAACGACAAAAACAGCTCTACATACAGCTTTGTTTTTTTGTAAATCTAAAGGTAATTTTATATTTGCACTGCTTCAATAAAAGAAGAGGACGAAAAAGCCCTTCAACACACAGTATATTTTCCTTTCAGGAGTATGATTGCATCTTCATTATTTAGTTATTTTTAAAAAGATGAAAGAAACCTCTAACTTAAAGGTTAAAATTTTGTGCCTCAAAAGATAAATTAATATTTATATTATAGTCCAAAATCACTTTTTCATTGTTAAATGTATCTCCTGAAAAAGATAATGTTACCTCTAACTACATGTTTAAAAAGTTGTTTTAATAAGAATAATTTCATTGTTATACTATGATGAAAGTAAAAGAATGAAATGATTTAGATTTTTTTTAATGTATAAAAAAGAAATAGTATTGCAGTTGGTACACCCAACAATTTCAAATTAATCAATTGATTTTATTAGAGTTTATTTGAGTATGGTTGAGATTTTTTATTAAGTGTTTTTTACTTAAAAATATATTATAATATTTTTTAAAAAAATTATTTTTGATATTAGTATTTTAAAATAGTCTAAAAATATTAAATAAAATATTAATTTTTTAAAAACATAAAAAGAAACGAGTTGATATTTCATTCGGTCACCGCTCACTCGTATACTTGTATAAACCTCCCGGGCTTGGTGCTAGGGTTTGTTTTTCTTTTGCTATATAGATAATCTTTTGGCGGGAATGAATTAAGTTACCACCCTTCCCCTCAGAAAAGAAAGAAAGAAATCCCTAAATCAAAACGAAAGAAACCCTAGAAAGAGGAGTGAATCAAATCCGAATCGAAGGGGGTGATGGGAAAAGACGAAGAGGAAATGAGGGGAGAGATAGAGGAACGATTGATAAACGAAGAGTACAAGATATGGAAAAAGAACACTCCTTTCCTCTACGATCTTGTTATCACTCATGCCCTCGAATGGCCTTCTCTCACCGTCGAATGGCTTCCAGACCGTGATGAGCCCCCTGGCAAGGACTACTCCGTCCAAAAGATGATTCTTGGTACCCACACCTCCGAAAACGAGCCTAACTATCTTATGCTCGCCCAGGTCCAGCTTCCTCTCGATGATGCCGAGAACGACGCCCGCCACTACGACGACGACCGCTCCGATTTTGGTGGCTTTGGCGCCGCCAATGGCAAGGTTCTCTCCTGTTGGTTTTCACTTTTATTTTTTTATTTTTTTCTTATTTCTTTCTCAGAATTAATTAATTAATTTAGTTACTGGTTGGTGTGTTTAATTTTTAATTTTGAAGGTGCAAATAATCCAGCAAATAAATCATGATGGGGAGGTGAATAGGGCACGGTATATGCCACAAAACCCATTTATGATAGCTACCAAGACTGTTAGTGCTGAAGTTTATGTCTTTGACTATAGCAAGCACCCATCTAAGCCTCCTCTTGATGGTGCATGCACCCCTGATTTGAGATTGAGGGGTCACAACACTGAAGGCTATGGTTTGTCTTGGAGTAAGTTTAAAGAAGGTTATTTGCTTAGTGGTTCTGATGATGCCCAGATTTGCCTGTGGGACATTAATGCCACTCCCAAGAACAAGTCCCTTGATGCTACGCAAATCTTTAAGGTTGGTCTACATGCCCGTTTGCTCACTGTGTAATGTTTCCATTTGTGCAATTCAAAAATTATTGACAAATAAAGCTTAAGTTCTATATATATATATATATATATATATATATGTGATGATGATTAAAAAGCTTACTGCGGTCTAACAGGTTCATGAAGGTGTTGTAGAAGATGTAGCATGGCACTTGAGACATGAACACTTGTTTGGTTCTGTTGGGGAGGATCAATACCTGCTTATATGGGATCTCCGAACTCCATCTGTGACCAAGCCTGTCCATTCTGTTGTTGCTCACCAAAGTGAGGTATTCGATAACTGCTTTGTGATTCCTCAGAGAACTAATACACTCAATGTTCAGTGGCTGAGACTTGGCCTTTTTCCTTATCCATCTACCATCTGAAGCCTGTTGACTTCACATGTTCCATGTGAAGTGATGTGTCTAATCATGCTATTTATTGCTAAAAAAAACTTGAGACTTATGTCTTACAATCATCAGAAGGTTTTATATGGCATGTTGTAGGTGACCTCATGTTTCTCACAAAGATTTTTCCTACGCACTCATGTTTTTGTTGCTTAGAAAGCTGACGAGTACTTGTTTTTTACTATAAAAACCATGCTTTGCTCCAGTGTTGACATGGCACGAAGTTTATATTTCTTTTTTAGTTTAATTGATAAGTTTCACTTCGTGATGTTGTCTTAGGTTAACTGCTTGGCTTTTAATCCTTTTAATGAATGGATTGTTGCCACGGGATCTACTGATAAGACTGTCAAGTTATTTGACATACGGAAGATCAATACTGCACTTCACACCTTTAACTGTCACAAGTAAGCATCCTCCCCAGCTGGGGCATTCTTCAATTCTCTTCTGGGCATTTATCAGTGTGTAGCGGGTGTAATGTGTACAAGTACCCTCACATGCAGCATGGATGCATTTACATCTTGTTCACCTAAACACTTGCTATTTAATATCTTCTGTACTTTATTTTTTCTGTGATTGACTACAGGGAGGAGGTTTTCCAAGTCGGATGGAATCCCAAGAATGAGACTATCTTAGCTTCTTGTTGCCTTGGAAGAAGGCTCATGATCTGGGATCTTAGCAGGTTTGTCCATGAAGAAACCCAGTGACCTGTTAATTGATATTTCATAAGATTACTGATTGCCAGATTTGAGGATTGCTTTGAGCATTTTTTGATAAGACAAGACTAAGTGAGGATTGTTTTGAGCTACATGAGCTTTATTGACGTACGTGAGGCTTCCTTTGCAGGATTGATATTGAGCAGACACCTGAGGATGCTGAAGATGGCCCACCAGAATTGCTTTTCATTCATGGTGGCCACACGAGTAAAATATCAGATTTTTCGTGGAACCCATGTGATGATTGGGTTATTGCTAGTGTAGCTGAAGATAACATTCTTCAAATATGGCAGATGGCAGAGAATATCTACCATGATGAAGATGATATACCAGCAGATGAATCTACTAAAGATTCATAGTTTATTTCCAGGCTTTCAGAGTATATTATCAATCTCATAAGGTGTACTTGTAGGATCTTTTGGTAATTTAGACTTTCTCTTTATATGGTTGGCCTCCAATAGATCGTCTGTGTATGCTTTCTTTTGAATATGCCGAACTGATGTGTAATGACCCATTTATAGCATTATTATCTTAGAAAATTTTTGTTCTGTTTGTGGAGTTTGGAAGATGTTTCGCTGCAGTTTTGCGCCAGGATCTGGTTTTAAAAATGAAGCTACTGCTGGAGAAAATCATTTAACCTTGGGAATTCTAGTCAGGCAGCTGTTCTTTCTAGTCTCGTCATGTGAATTATGTAAAAGACTCCATTTTCCATCAGCTTAAGTTCTTAATACTGGAAACTAGGTTTGAACCTTCTTCTCAGGTTCTGGAAAAAAGCTTTTTGAGTTCTGCTTTGGCACAATGACACCAACAAGAACATCTTTCTTCAGCTTAAATCTAATAGGAGTGCACAAAATGAACACGGTGCATATTTGGAAGCTGCTTTGACCAAAATTTTGTGCTGACTCTTCATGTGTAATGGTTTGAATCTAATTGCCCTCTGTTGAGAGGCCGATCACCGGTGCTCTGGGGGTGCTCTGGGGAGTCTGATGCTGCTATGGGTGGTTTTCGAGATCAGAACCCGAAGTGGAAGCCCATTAACAAAAGCTCATTGTGAAATACTATACACATTTGTTTACACTGTTTATTAGAACAGTACAATGCTCTCGCTTAACCCAAAAAAATCAAATATGTTGATATTGACATTATTTATATCTTTTAAGTTTTAACATGAAAAAAATCAAATATGTTGATGTTGATATTATTTATATCTTTTAAGTTTTAACATGATTTATTAGTTATTAAATGATTGAATTGAGATTAAAAAAAAAAATGATAAAACGACTAAATACATTTGAAAAAAAATAAAAATAAAACTGTCCTTAGTGAGTTTTTTCATCATTGTGGTGTTTTTTTTTTTAATTATTAGGTAAGTAAGAGAATTTAATATTTGACTAAATATAAAAAATATAAAAAATACACTGTAAAACGACTAAAAAATCATTAGAATCTAAAAAAATAAAAATGATTTTAAGGGGCTTTATATATATATTTTCACAACAGTTATTTTCACTTTTATCAGGTTAGTTGAAAACAATTTGGTTTTTGGCCAAATATATACATGTTAATATATGAGATACCCCTGCATATTTCGATAAGCATATGATGCATTTTCTTACAGCAAAAATCCACTTTTTATTATATTGTTAGAAGCATTATTATGTTATTTTTTTTTGGGATGGCACATGTTGGTGGTGGATGAATAAATAAATTTTTTATTTTTTTATTGGTATTTTTATTTAAGTCTTTATTATTTTGATTTTTAATTTTTTTATTGATCTTTTTATAAAAAAAATTATTTATTTTTAATTTCATTTTTTAATTTTAATTTGTTTTTATAATTTTACATTATTTTTTACAATTTTATCTTTATTTTTTTATTTCTATTTTTTTTATAATTTTATCTTTATTTTTTTATTTCTATTTTTTTCTTGGTCTTTTCATAAAAAGTTTTATTTGTTTTTAATTTAATCATTAAATCTGAATTTATGGTATATTATTAATATTAATTTAATCCTCATTCTTTTGATTTTTTTTGTGAAAGTTATTTTTCTTTTTTGTTTCAGCATGCAATTAAATATTAAATATAAAGTTTATTGTATATTTCAATTTTAATCCTTATTTTTTTGCAAAACTGATTTGGAAGATCTATAAAAAATATATATGATATTTGCTACAAGTATTATGAATGGAGGCAGCCCATCAATATGGATTGATATGGAATCTTATTCAAATCCAATATAACAGCTAAAGGTACATAAAAAATATATTCAATCAATTCTTTCTAATGAAAGGATCCTAACTTTGAATATAAAATTTAAAATAATCAAATAAAAAACAATTTTCATCGAATTTAAAACAGAGTTGCTCCCGTACGTTGCCCAGAATTCACAATCATAGCGCCAAATATATCATGCGACTCATTCGGTGCAGCTGCTAGTCATTAAACCAAAAATCAAGAACAAGAAAAAAAGAAACAAAAAAAGAACCTATCATATCCGCCCCCACCTCCACCCACTGAAAGGATGAGAAAAAAGCAAAATGCAAAAATCCCACATTATTATTGAATTAATTCAAAAGAATGCTGAAGCAGACGCAGCATAAAACCTTTCCGGTTGCCTTCCTGCTTATTATTGAATTAACACAAAATCCATAAAACCCATAACCTAGGAGCTTGCGTATGAAGGTGCAGGAAGAAAAGGAAATGGTGCGGCTGAAGCATATGCTACAGGTGCACGTGCTTGCTTGCCAATTGCAGAATGTGTTTCCTGGTTCCCATGCTTGAGGTTTTCCCTGCCTTGCACTACGGGTTCCAACTCAGTGATCCTACCTAAACTGTCTTCGGAAAGGCATTGTTGATTATCGGAGACACGGTGAAAAAGTAGCCCGGACATGAATACAGGAAGGTACAAAAGGCTGGCATGAAACATCCTCCTTGCATTCTGAGTTGTTCGATTCAGATAGAATGAAAATGCTAGGGCACTTATTGCTAGAGAAAGAAGAGATGATTCAAGACAAAACCAACTGGAAGTCACACCCCCTGCGAACATGTTCAATTATTAGTTCAAATCCCCAGACAGCATCCAAATATGCTCCACATAAATATGTTAATTCACACCACAGTGGTAGAATAGAAAGCCAGTCCTTGGCAACCAAACTCACTGAATAAAATTTATTCAACAATGCAGTAATGCAGCACAAGTCAAGGAAGAAAACTTTAGGCAAAACTCATTAAGCATCAAAAGTTAACTTTAAAATCACATCAACGCAGTTGATTCTATTACCGATAGAACCTTAAAATTCATCTGTATACATGGTTAATAAGGTCAACAACTGTGCATATCTGAAATCATGAAATAAGTCATGCAACATCAACCACATGTAAAGTTCTCCGAGGACACCTCTGTCACCACAAACAGTCATTTGGCACTTGCATGTGATTGGGCATATAGAACAACCAATTCAATACTATGTATTATGTGAACATTATAACAATACCCACTCTTGCTGTTCAAAGTAAACCTCAACGTAAACCATGAAACCTGAAGATATCACATATCTAACTATCCCATGAAGTTCACCAACATGCATTTTGATACATGATAACCATAGAAAGTCATAAATTGGGTTATAGGATGAACCAGACAGTCAGCGAACCAAATAACTCTCAATATGTTAGTGATATCACAAAAGATGGAAAAACTCGAAGTTAAAAGGTTAAAAAATGAAAAGAAAATCATTGATGACTGATGTGAAAGATTGCATTACACTTGCAAACATTAGGGAATCTTTTAATGGAGTAACATAAGAAGACACAACTGAAAAGGGAAGACAAATCTTTTCACTTATGTTGACTAGAACTTACAATCACAGGCTAAAAAACCCAATGGAACCAGATACAGGCAGTTCCTCAGTGCTACTGCAGCAGTTCTCCGACCAGAAGCATCAGCAAGAGAGAACATCTTGAACCTGAAAACGCCACAAGTGGAAAACAAATTGAGGAACTAAGGGAAAAGACAAGTAAATGTCATCTGAAAACGCCACAAGTGGAAAACAAATTGAGGAAATAAGGGAAAAGACAAGTAAATGTCATCGAAGAGTCTGGGACCACCAGTCACAAGCCCAAAGGTCCCATCTTCCCCTAAATAATTCATCGACAACTCCTGCGTTAACAATTTCTACATCCCCAACAGCTAGTTCTTTCTAAAACTTGGTATGTGCAGTGACAAGTTGCAAGTTACAAGATCAAAATGACAAAAGCGCAGGAAAGTTGAAAATTATGGATCCGGGAGCAGTTTCATCTGCAGTTTTATACTAAAATTGGCAATAGATTGCTTTCATAGACAAGTACTTTAAGATCATAGAGCATACCCTCCAGCAGCATAATCACTGCGACAAAGATATGCAAGGGCCATAAAATGGGGTATTTGCCAAAAATACAGAGCAGCAGGGAGAATCATGGAGTTCAGTGAAACCTCGCCAGAAGCTGCAGCCCACCTGAAAAATTAGAAAAGAAATCAATATTATCAATGAAGATAAAAATACTGAGAGGCATTTTCCATTTATAAATAACAATCTCTCTCTCTATCTTCCTAGGGGTGATAGGAGAGAAGCTCCGCTACTAATTGGCAACTCTTTCCACAACTGTCCAATCTCTTCCCTTTCATCTTAGAATGTGTTCCAATTAGCTGCTTGCCTCGGGCATATTCACAGAAAAAACTTGTTTATTATTTCTTCAATTATGGGCAACATCAATTTGTGTTTCATTTCAAGCGACTTATCCATTTTGGATTGTTATGGGATCATTACCAAGGCAACTAGACTCAAAGCATAGTCTATTAGAGGCTGCATATGTTCTAAATCATAACCAAGATTCTCTGCCAAAAGCAGTGCTTATAAGTGCCTACGACTAGACTCCATCTTTAGAACTTACCAGATCCCTGAGGCTTAAGGCTGAGCCTGAAGCAGTCAAGAAATGACCAAGTTATCCTTATGGATGCAGCCCAGGCTATGGGAGCAATCCTGATGGATTAGGTGAAGCCCAGTCTTAGGCTTCAACAATAGATATGGAAATTTACTCAGACAACAGAATTTATATGGAAATTGAGGATGCCATAGACTTTTGGAGACATCAATATAGCTGCTTATAAAAGTTTCTGAGAGAACCATGTGCTTTGAAAAAGAAAATTAAAAACAAGAGGACAAAATTACCCTAGAAGTGGTGGAATAGCACCAACAACAGCCCCAACCCAGGTGTTGACTGGGTGAATCTGCTTCAGCGGTGTATAGACAAATGCATAGAGGATAAGATTGGAAACTCCAAGCCCAGCTGCCAACATATTAGCCTGCAACAACCTTGTCATAGAAGCTGCAACATTAGTTACTATTCTCAAAGAAAATTACATAAGGGTAGGTAAGTGTATCTATGTGGCCACCTTGCAAGCTAGTATAGCAGTGCCAGCTACCCCAACAGAAGATGCCCAGGTGAGGGCATGAGGTATTGTCATGCGCCTTGAAGGTAATGGTCTTAGCCTTGTTCTTTTCATTTTGGCATCGTTATTCTTCTCAAAAACCTATCACCATGAAAGACAAATTAACTTAGCAGGAATATAAAAAAAAATGTCTAGCTGAAACGTGAAAAGAGAGCTAAAGTTCCATGATGTTATCAGCAATCAACACTTAGTCTCCATACAAGATCAACCAAGGAAATGGGTAAATATAGTCAGTACACTTTCACTTCCAGTTGAGCTCTTACTAATCCCATAATTTAAACAATTCTCTTTTAGTTCTTTTTTTCCTACCCTTTCCTACACTAGGACAACTAAGAAAAATGATGGCAAACTCCAAACCCTAATCCAAATAAAGAAAGAAAGGAAGGAAGGAAAAGAAGATCACAGACAGAAATAGTTTAGCGAATTGGGTGTTAAACTTTATATATGCCAGGCATGTAATACTGAATACTCTAATTAACAGAAGTCACCATAAAAAAAGAGCCTCTCTTTCTTTCATGAACAGTTGTCCCACTCCATGCCCTATAGTATTATTAGTTGGCGCTTGAATTAATTGCTTCTGATATAATTAAGTTCGATTTTGATAATCTAAATTAAACAAAAAAAAAATGGCATCAAAATGAATGGTGAAAGCAGAAATTTGAAGAGAAAGTAGCGAAAAAAGAACCTGATTAAGAGAATTAGCAGATGAAGCAACCATCATGGTACCAGCACAAGTCCAACAAAGTCCAGCCAAATCAACGGCACTCCCAGCACTCCCCAGGACATATCCCGTTCCAGAAGTCGCCACAACTAACATGCTGTCGCCTCAAAATTTTGTAAAATACATGCTAGAGTTGAGGTCATTATCAATTTGGATACAGAAATTTAGAGATAAACCGCCGCCGCCCAACCCCCCCCCCCCCACAAAAAAACAAAA
>NW_011500764.1:71238-75177 GCF_000495115.2 Populus euphratica
CCCCCCCCCCAAAAAAAGAAAAAAAGAAAAAAAAAGGGTTTTGACATGGCTTAAGAAATTATCAACTTTTAGAATTTATAGAATGGATTTTACAAAAACTTCACCTTCGTGATAAATATCAGGAAGATCTTCAAATATAATGCACTGCTGTGGACTAAACCACCAACCCATGAATGTGATAATATTACATGGACTCAACCTAAAACATGTGTTGTAGAACAATATTATTAATTGGGCATATATAACATGACAAGAGAGAGCTGACCTCAGGCGAGCTTTGGAGAGCTCCCAATAGCATCGAGTGTAGTGGCGACCCAACTGCACGGCCGAAGCCAGAGACGGGGAGAGATGATCGACAACTGCAGGGCCGGCAGCAGAACTTGAGGAAAAGGATCGAATTCCATCGGATTTGTGACTTGAAATCCCTAATTTTAAGGAACCAGATGTGGCCGAGGATGGGGATGTGCAGTAGTGAGTTACTAGTGATGGTGCCGATCCAAAGACAACATTGAAATTGGATGAGGAATAGTAGGAGGATTTCAGATGATTATGATTATAATTAGGGTTAGATAACAGCTTGCAGGTATTTCTCCACATCTCGGCAGATGGGGAATGTTTGGGCTGACTTTTCTTTCTGTTTTGGAAAACCAGCTGCTGTCTTCTGTAACGAACAAATTGACGAGAAGATTCATCGCTTGAAGACAGCAAGGATAAGCTCGTTCTTTCCCAAACGACATGTCATCTAATTCTTTCCTTACCCTCAAATTTGACCCCCTCTGTTTCCACTAACTCTGCAAATAAGCCCCTGTAGAAAATAATTTGGTCACATGTTATCCGTTGTTAACAAAATTTCTCAAGTTCAACGAAGCTGGACTCCATTGCATTGCATTATACTGCAAAATTAAAATAAAAACACTAATATCAAGGAAAAAATTTGGTACTCCGTTATGCTTAGATTTATATATATAAAAAACAAAACTCGGCTGAATTAAAACAATTGAGTGTCAAGAAACAAAAGTAAAATTAAAATAAATATAGGAATATGAGTAAATGGGCATGATAAATAAATTGAAGCATGTGTGCTTTTCAACTAGCACGTGAGGCATCATTGGATCATCAAGTAGCTTTCGTGGAGGTGTTAAAAGAGGCTTATTGTCATCTTTGAAGTTTTTTTTTTAATTGATTTTTTTTTAATTTTATTTTTTAATATTAAATTTTATATTAAATTTAGTTTTTATTTTTTTTAATTTGTATTTATTTTTTATCCTTTCTTAATTGAAATTATTTTTCAATTTTATTCCTCAATTTTTTATTTTAATTTATTTTTATGTCAAATTTGATCTTTATTTTTTTAATTTTTTTATATTAAAATGTTTTTTTTTAATTTTAATTTTATTTTTTAATATTAAATTTTATATTAAATTTAGTTTTTATTTTTTTTAATTTGTATTTATTTTTTATCCTTTCTTAATTGAAATTATTTTTCAATTTTATTCCTCAATTTTTTATTTTAATTTATTTTTATGTCAAATTTGATCTTTATTTTTTTATTATTATTTATTTTATCCCGTTTTCACTAGTTTTTTTATTTTATCTTTTTGTATTTTATTGATCGGGAATTCAACTTCACAAATTTTTTTTCAGTTTTTTCACTAGTTTTTTTATTTTATCTTTCTGTATTTTATTGATTGGGAATTCAACTTCACAAATTTTTTTTCAGGTTTGTTTCTATTAAGTGTGTCTCGACCTTATAACCAAGACATATATTTTGAAGATTTATTTAAATTTACTTTGTTTCATTGGGTCATTTTTTAAATTAAAACAATAGGATTGTTAGGAAAAGGGTGAATGTTTGTAGTATAACAATTGTTTTTATTTCAAGTCACCTTGTTTGTTTACTCAAACCTTATACTTGAATTTAAAAAATTAAGCTTTATGAGTTTTTTTATTTTTTTTTCTATAAGATTGTCTCGACCTTATAATTTAGGTCACGTGCTAGGCGAATTAGCCCAGGTTAGCTCAGATTTTTCATTTCAAGTCATATCTTTGTTATTGAATATTTTTTTTTGTCTTCATCCTTTAATATTTGATTTATTTGAGAATTGATCTTCATGATTTATTTATTTTTTTAATTTTGCCTTCCATTAGATTATAATGTTTGTACCATTTGGCTCGTGAGGTTTGGAGGCCTTACTCAGGTTTGCTAATGTTTATTTTTTTTAGAGTTCTTTTACTAATTTTTTTCATGTTTTTATCCTTCTATGCTTGGATTGCTGAGAATTTAATAGCGCTATTGTTTTTTTCTATTGCTTTTTATGAGGTTATCATAACCTCAAAACTTATGTAGCATGTTTGTCATACTAACTTGGGTTAACCCATGTTATTAATTTTTTTGTGTTTTTTTAGATTCACCTGCAAACTTTACTCACTAAAGTACCAACATGCATTTCATATTTCAAGATTAAAAAACAACAAGACAAGTCATGTAAGACCATTAGGTTTCTAAAATCCATACACGCAGATTAAATTATAAATTTAAGGTAATATTTGGGAGTCTCTAGGATTTTGTTAAACAGATATAGAGTTGTTTAATAATTTATTATTTGAAGATCTGATCTTTAAACATTGGGCTGTTGCAAATTACAAATCGTTTAATTATTTGGTCTCCAATGGTAATCCACATAAATTATTAGTGAGAAATCTCCTAAATTCCTACTTAGAAAAGAGGGATTGTCATGCCTAGAATGTTAACTTCTTATTTTGTGATTTACATAGTTTTTCTGTCTAACAAATAATCTCTCTAGAATAAGAAGCATAACTTTATATTTATAGGGAATCCTAAAAATCCTATCAATGATAAAATATCAATTTACACCTTAAATAATATCCATCTACTATTTAAGAATAATTTTATAAATTTAATCAATCAAGTCTTTACTTGATTATTCTAGGATTAAAATCATAATCCCTGAATTAAATACATCATAGTGCTTAATTTCTAAAATTATTTTCAACCAAGCCATACTTGATTTAGTATCCTAATTTAATTTTTAACTAATGCTTATTAATGTGTGTGACTCATTAAGTTTCTAACATGTTGACCTAAATATAAATTATAATTCTATATAGATAAAATTAAATAAATTAAAAAATTTAATTTATTATCAATTTCATAGTTGATTAGTTTATATTTAAAGATCAAGTGCACTGTCTAACAACGTATAATGATCCTTTAAATATTAGAAAAATTATAAGTGATTTAACTTAACCTTTTAATAACTTGTTTTTTAATGTAATTATTATTTATTCATCAATAATGTTTTGATTCAAATATTTTAACAAAGAGTTTGTTTGTCATCTCAAATCATATTTGTTTGCAACATTATAGTCATTGATATTTTAAATAAGATTTGAAACTCTTTTAAAATCTAATTTCATATTGCGCAAAGATTTAACAATCAATATTATTTGAGAAAGTATGAAATATTTTTCCTAATTCACCTAGGGTAATAAATTTTCTTTTGATCACTTAAATACCTTCATATAGTATAAGTTATATCTAATGTTTGCCTATTTGTTACCTTTATCAAGATAATATGTAACAAGATCAAAGCATAATACTCCCTATATAAGATGATTTAGTAATTTCAAGTCTAAAAATCACTTACATGACCATCACATGAGTCTTTTTATAGACACAAATGATATCTTCATATGGAATTCTCATGTAGGTCGGTTCAATGTACATATCTTATTATAAATACCTACATATTAGTTTTGAGTATCTCTTATACCTCTACTTATGAGAATAATTATTTTTTTTAATAAAGAAAAATACATAATATGTGTCAATCTCTATGACTCTAATAAATATCTAGTATTAAGAGAGCATTGATGACACAACTAAAAGATTGATGTCTTCTTCCAAATACAGGAGTG
>NW_011500764.1:76152-91670 GCF_000495115.2 Populus euphratica
CATTTACCATAAATTAAAGGTATCTTATATTATTAGATATATTATTATAAAACATGTTTTAATTAAGGAGTTATTGATACTTCAAATACAAAATGATGATATAAAACCTTGATAAAAATGCACTTTTAAGTATTAATCAATTGACTATGGGCATTTTAAAAAAATACTTTGATGCAATAAAAATCTCATAATTATAACATCTTTATAATTTCTTTTACAAAATGTTTTTATTCCATAGACTTTATTTTTACTCTAGATTCATTTATCAATTGTTAAATTCACAAATTAAATATAAATATGTATTAAAGATAAATAATGCTTTTATTTAATAAAATTAAATATATTCTACATGAATATATTAGTGCCACGTGTAACTAGCAGATTGGCTACAAGGCATATAAACTAACAATTTCTCACTTATACTAAAGTCAATCGCCTATATATCTAATATCATATCCCTCCATATAATGATTATACTTTTATTAGGAAAGTACCTTAGTGGGAGGTTCTGCAAGATTCTCTTCATAGTTACTCATTCTTTCTTTACTTTTTTTCTTTTTATAATTTCTTTAATTATATCGAATCATCTAAGTACATGTTTGGATCTTTGATGAGACCTTGGTTCCTTTGTTTGTGTAATAGCTCTATTGTTGTCACGGTACATGTCTATTGGATCAACAATGCTAAGAAAAACACCAAGTTCAATAATAAACTTCTTGATCCTAACAACCTTTTTTACCACCTTGAACACATAGATGTATTTGACTTTAATTGTAGAATTTGCTATTGTTTTTTATTTGGAACTCTTCTAACTCACAACATCTTCACTCAGAGTAAAAACATATCTTGAATGAGATTTTTTTTTATCATTAATATCTAATTAAAAACTAGCATATGAATAACCATGAACTTCTAGTTCATTTCCTCCAAAGACCAGAAAAACATTTTTAATCCTTCTTAAGTATTTAAGAATGTTTTTAACTATTTTCTAGTGACTCTTACTAGGATTAGATTGATATCTACTTATTATGCTTAAAGCATAAGATACATATAGTCTAGTATATAATAGATCCTATAGCTAAAGCATAAGGAATGCTTTTCATAATATCTCTCTCAATTTATGTTTTATGACATATCTTTAGAGAGACGGATCCCATGTAAAATTGGTAAGTTTTCTCTTTTGGACTTTTCTATGTTAAATCGTTTTAGCATCTTATCTATGTACGTGGATTCAGATAATCTAAACAAATTTTTAGATCTATCTCTATATATCTTAATTCCAAGTATATAGGTTATTTCTCTCATATGCTTCATAGAAAAATTCTTAGACAACTAAAACTTTACTTATTGAAAGAATGCCATTTCTTATTAGTAATATGCCATTTACATATAAGATTGAGAAAATGCAACACTCCCAATAAATTTTTTGTAAACACAAGGTTCATCTATATTTTTGATGAAATCAAATTGTTTGATTATCTCATTGAAATAGATATTCCAACTCCTCAAAGCTTGCTTAAGTTTATAAATAGATTTTTGTAGCTTGCATACTTTGATGGCAAATCACTTAGATTCAAAACATTCAGGATGTGTCATATATACATCCTTGTAAAGATTTCTATTTAGAAATATAGTTTTGACATCCATTTGCTAAATCTTATAATCATAGTGTACAATAATAGCAAGCAAAATCCTTATGGATTTTAACATAGTTACCGACGAGAAGGTTTCATTAAAGTCAACACCTTGTCTTTGTTTGTAACCTTTGGTAACCAATCTAACTTTATATGTTTGTACATTCTCATCTATATCAGTCTTTTCTCTTAAAAACCCACTTACATCCAATGAGTATCCCTTCATGTGGATCAACCAAAGTCCATACTTTGTTGGTGTACATGAAATCCATTTTAGACTTTATGGCTTCAAAGCATTTTTCAGAATCAATATTAGATATTGCTTCTATATAGTTGGTGGGCTTATTAATCATAAGCAACTTGTCATTCTCAGCATCTATGAGAAGTTGATATCTTAATGATGCATGATGTGTCCTACCAGATCTATATAATTCTTATGTTTTTTCATATTGAAACTGATCATTCAATGTTACAGCCTTAAGCTTATGTTCCACTTAGATGTCTGTTTATAGCTCTTGAACTTCTTCAAGTTCAATTTTCCTCTCATTACTCCTTTCAATAACAAATTATTTCTCTCGAAAAGTAGCATGTTTTGAGACAAATACCTTTTGCTTAATAGAGTGGTAAAAATAATATTCAACTAATTGCTTTAGATATTTCATAAACTTATATTTATTTAACTTAGTTTCTAGCTTTTCAGATACATTATGCTTCATATAAATATCACATCCCTAAATTTTTAGGTATGATAAGTTTGGTCTCTTGCCATTCTATATCTCAAATGAAGTCTCATCAACAAATTTAGATGGAATCTTATTTAAAATGTAAGCAATAGTTTGTAGGGCATAACCCTAAAAAAAAGGTGGAAGGTCTACATGACTCAACATAAATCGTATCATATCCAATAAGGTGTGATTTCTCATTTTAAAAACTCTATTGTGTTGTGGTGTTTCAGAAGGTGTTTATTGTGAGAGAATCTAATTCTTTTTTAGATAATCTTGAAAATCTTGACTTAAGTATTTACCATCTTAATCATATTGAAGTATTATAATACTTTTTCCAATTTGCTTTTCAACTTCATTTTTGAGTTCTTTGAACCTTTCAAATGATTTAGACTTATATTTCATTAATACATATAACCATATCTAAAACCATCATTAGTAAATATAATGAAATATGTATATCCATCCATGGTACGGACATTCATTAGTCCATATACATTTATATGTATCGAACTTAATAATTTTTTTTACTTTTTACTCTTTCATGTAAAAGGTGTTTTGGTTATCTTACCCAATGTACAAGATTCATAAGTATCATATAATTTATAATCAAAAGGATCAAAATATCCTCTTTTTTTTTATGTAGCTTAGTGATTCTTATTTCATTGATATGACCCAAACTACAATACCATAAGTAAGGTGGATATGGATCATCTAATTTATTCCTTTTGATGTTTATATTGAACATGGGTATCTCTAAATTAAGTCCACACAAACTATTTATATAATTACCCGATTCATAATAAACATCATTATTATAGAAAAAATAACATTTGTTTTCAATAATAAATTTAAATCCATTCAAATCTAAATAAGAAATGGACACGATGCTTCTAGAATGTACCAAAATAAAATAACAATTATCAAGGTCTAGTAACATCCCACTAGGCAAAGTTAAATTATAAGTTTTTACAACTAATGTAGTAACTTTTGCTCCATTGTCTACACATAGGTCCACTTCACCTTTAAGCAATTTTCTACCTTTCTTTAGTTGATCATTATTACAAATGTGAAAACCACATCTGGTATCCAATACCCAAGAACTACTATATGAAGTAGCAATATAGTTTTAAATCATAAACACCACACAAATATTTACATTAGGACATTTTATTATCATGCTTGGAAACACTTTTTTAGAGGTCTCATGCTCTTTAACATTAAACAACTCTTTGAGATGCTTAATCATATTATAGGCATTCATATTCTCATACTCCTTTTGAAGTTCATGTGACATGTTAGCTTATATCACATATATAGCTTGCTTATCATCATTAATATGACGATGATATTTTATCTAAACTTCAATAAAAGTGTCCTCATTAAGGACATGATAAATAGGACTTTCAAACACATATAACCTTCTTTCTTATTTGAGAAAAATTCTTAAATTTCAATATTAGTCTAAGAAGTTCAGTCCAATCAATTTGTTAGCATCAAATACACTTCGTAGGGATATATTACTACTCATTTTATCTATTAACCTATTAATGTAAAGATAGCGAGTGTTAGTATCATGCATATATATTTAAATTCAAATTTAGACAAGGTATTCTATTTATTTAATTTGATTCTTAAAAAGCATGAATTCATGTGTCATGATACGAGAATTCATTTTCATTGTATCCTATTCATTAAATATAAATAATACCATTAAATATTATGCAAGAAGCATACTATAATAACTCAATTCAGATTTTTGATATATTAATGAATATCCTCATGTGAGCTATCTTACTACGATGTCATCCATTTTTATTTAGTTACGCTAATATGGGTATTAAATATATAAATCATCCTTTAATTAAGTCAAATCATCTCAACTCAGCCACCATTAGTTTTTCATCGACTCATTTACATGTTTTTGGCTATCCAATTGCGATACCATTGATATTTGGTAATCTAATATAATATCGGCTATCTAACCTGGATGCCATAATCTGACACAATCTTGGCTATCCAAATTGGATATTATTAGCATATGCTAATCTAACACATTCTCTACTATGCAAACTGGATACCATTAGCATTTGCTAATCCAACACAATCCTGGTTATCCAAACTGGATGCCATTACCATATACTAATCTAATACATTCGTGGCTATCAAAACTAGATTCTATTAGCATTTGTTAATTTAATACAACTCTTGACTATCCAAACACAATTAACATTACCCATATCATCAAATGTTCTATTTTTATAATTAGTTCACCATTTCTATTTCTTTCATGATGTATTGTCTGTAAGCAACATAAGTAACTTATTGAAAAATATAGAAATGAAGGGATAGGATGCCTATTTGCTGCTTTTATGTTTCAACCTCCCCAATGAAAGATCCAATCTTTATTGTTCCTTCTAATTCATAAAGAAGGTTCTAAGTTATGTCTCAGTCAAATCGTTTCTCTATATAAATTATATATTCATCTTTGTTGTGTATATATACATATATTTAATGTTCACAATACAAAATCACTCAATCAAATGATTTCCATATCCATAATATTTCCTCATGCGTATAGAGTAAGATATGAATCAAAATTCTTATATTGAGTTATTTTATTTTCTTTCTTTCTTTTTTACCAAATCTTATGTTCTTAATATGATTATGATATGTTATCTTTTATATTTATATATTTATATAATTACATTAGGTCTTCTTCAATCTTTTCTTTCTTTTAGCCAAACCCGTGCTTTTTATTGTGGCCATGACATATTGTTTTTGACATCTATACTCACATAATTGTGTTAGTGTAATCTTGTACATCTGTATTCTTAAGTTAACATCATTCACTAATTTTACAATATCAAAAAGTATTCAATGTCACCGTTAATGTCTCTTTCTTTCCAAGTTCATGCATGGACTCCGATTAATGACTTTTCATCATGTTCTTTTTCCTTGCACTTATTATGCCTTATACTTTTCTACAACATATGTCTTAATATGGTTATATATACACATCATCAACAACAAAAATAATCTAATTTTTAAGCCTTGTTGTAAGACAATTAACCTTTTTAACAAAGATGTTCTTTATCATTGAATATATTCATAGACACCTACAAAAACCCATTTGCTTTCTTATTTTCTTCATTATGGTCGAAATATGCTACTCACAAACAAGAATTTTGTTACTTTCTCCTCACTTCCTTAACATGGCCAAATATAGGCTCTATGACCACCAAGTATCCTTCATGTGATTTTTAACCTAATTTCTCCTCTTTTAATCTACATCACAAGGTATAATTTGTTCTTTATAATCAATCTTAAACAATAAAATTAAACCAATTCAATGTCAATAAAGATTGAAAAGGTTATGATAAGGTCATTTTCCTAGGTTATTAGTCTTCTATTTGACATAATCATGAAAATTTTTCCATTTCCCCTAAATTGATTCAAGAACCCTAACTAAGACAAATATGAAATTTTAAAATTAAACTCACAATTTCTGTTTAGAAGGTGCCCAAAACACTTTAGTTTATGTTTTTAACTCTCTTGAGCCTTCTTTTCATGGTTTTTTCTTCTCTTCCTTCCTCTTGAACCCCCTTTTCATGTTTTATTCTTCTCTTCTTTCCTACTCCTTTTGTTCTTCTTCTATCAAGCACAACTAATCCTTCTTCTCCATTTTGTGGTAGCTCAAGTGTCTATTATAGGTTTATAATCATTTCCTCTTGTTGTTTGTCTCTCTTTAGGAGTGTAGGGGTCACATGTATGATTGGTTTAATGGTGTGGTTCTGAGGAAATGGAAAAGGATAAAAGTTTTTATTTTTCTTCCAGTCATTGATCTCTCTTCTTAAAAGAGGGTTGAACTCTTTTTTTTTTGTTTATTTTGATCCCTTGATTACATATGTTTAAGCTATTTAGCCTTCCTTATTTCTAACATTTTATCATGGTCATCGGTTGGGTTATTAACCCTTTATTCATAATCCTTAACAATTAAATTTATTTATAAAGTTTATCCATCACTTTTCTTTAACTCAATAGTTATTATTTAACTTGTTTTCTCACTTATTTCTCTCCTCTTCTCTCTTTCTCTCTCTCTCTCTTAATCTATTACAATAGGAAGTTGCAACTATAAGAGGTAAAGGAAATTTGTAATGATGCATATGAGAATGTAAGGATTTATAAGGAAAAGATGAAGGCTTTTCACGACAAGATGATCTCTAGGAATAAGTTTAAAGTTGGTCAAAAAGTCTTTCTATATCATTCACGACTTTGTTTGATTCTAGGTAAGTTATGTTCTCATTAGATTAGATCTTTGATTGTTACTAATGTTTTTTTTTTTCTTATGGTGCAGTTGAAACTCAAAGTTTATCAATTTAAAAAATATTCAATATGAATGGCCATAAACTTAAGCCTTCTATGATGGATTCCAAGTACAGAATATAGGAAAATTAGACTTTGAGGATACAATCTATACTAATTAAAGAAGGAAGCATTAAGTCGATTTAACGACAATAAACAAAGGCGTTGCTTGGAAGGCAACCCAAACAGAGTTTGTTTTCTTTTTCTTTTTCTATTTACATTTATGTTTTGGTTCTTCTTTGGAATTCACATTACATTGGGGACAATGTAAGTTTTAAATATAGGGGAAGTGATTCAGATTGTGTTTTAATTCTGTTTTAAATGTTATGTTTTCAATTAAAAATAGTTTTTCTTTTTTTTTTGTTATGTGGTTTTCAATAATTTTTGGTTATGTATGACATTATCTAGATTCAATTATGCTTGAAAAATTCATAACATGATTAAATAACTAATTTTCCAACATAGAATTAATTAGTCTTGTTATTTTCTCTAAGGATGGTAGTCACTAAATTTGATAGACCAAAAGGTGGTAAGATTTTAAGTCTTTAGACTGACACATCTATATCAGTCTCATTACTTTGTTTCATGTGATATATTCTTTTATGGATTCTTTTATCTAGAACTTGCCTTGATTCTTTTCAAGATAACATTGACACATGCAAACACGAACATGACTAAGGTTGTCTTTGTTATAAGCTACATAAGCCAAATAGCCTACCTTGTAATTAATTTTTCCCTTTTTTGAATCCTTTTGATCTTTATTTTGTTTATTGTAAACCATGTTACAAGCTTTAAACCCAAAAAAAAAAAAACAATACATTTACCCAAGTCGTAAAGCTAGTGAAGCATTGTTCATTATTATGATATGTATGATGTGCAAGAAATAAGTGTGGGGGTGTCTAAATTGATGGTATGACTATATCTATGGAGCATGTTTTCATTGGTGGGGGTGTCTCACTTTGTAAGTTATGTTGTTGATGTATTGAAAAAAAAATAGAAACAAAAAAGAATGTGATTGAGGACATTGCTTTTATTGTCATAAACTGTCCATGTTCATAATTCCTTTTAAAAGTCCAAGAAAAGGGTTTGTTCATACATGATATACACAAAGGTGTAAGGAAACAAAAAGTGTTCCTTTTTAAGGATATATTTTTCAATATAAGAGATCTACATGGTTTAAATAATTTAAAGTCAAATTGAAGAATCTGCTAAATGGAGTGATTGGTTTTACATGTCTTATATATTCAAGCTTTGAGTTGATTTATTTTTGCTTCACTGGTTTAAATTAAATGGCTTTTAAGCTACCTTTCCAAATGTTTCCCACCTTAATCCCAAGTCCCATTACAACCTATAAAAAGTTCTTATGGTTTGTGTTATGCATATGATCCTTATAGTGGAAAAAAAAAATACAAGCCTATGATAGATCATTTCCATTGGAATGAATTGAGTGAAACATATATCTTTCAAACATATAAGAGTCAAATGTTTATTTTCATGAGGGTTTATATATTTAGCTAACTCCATCTTCGAGTGAAAACGCTTATTAATAATTATATGATGTTTAATAATGTTTATTCATGATATGTTATTATTTTTAAATAGCTTGGTTGTTCTTTGTTGATGGCATTATAACCTTTGTTTTATGTTTTTTTTTGGAAAGTGAATTTGAGTTTTGCTTATGTGGGAATTTGATGAGAATGTAAAATATTATGTTTTTCTCCCTTAATTTTTAGTTTGTTATACTTATTTGATAACTAAATGTACTCATTATTTTTATATTTCGATTTAGGATGTAAATTGAGGCATTAATGGCCAAACAAAGTTAATTGAGTGATTTTGGACAGTTTCAACACAACTTTGTAATTTAGTTATAATTCTCTCATCAAAGCTCCAATTGAGGTGATTCAAAATGTTATGGAACCTTAAAGAACAGATCTACAACCTTTATGTTTTAGGGTTTGAGAGATAGTGACTGCATCGAGGTTGTAATTGGGTATATTGATGCTGCACTTGTAATGCCAACAAGATGGAAAGTCCTTACACATGCAAATCTATTATGATGTGAATTATTTTTGGAAGCTTCTAGATTTGTTACATGAATTCAAGCTGAATAAATCACTTTCTTTGCGATATTCAGACTTTATTTTATTATTTAATAATTTCATTAAATATTTAGATTTTATGGTTATTATTAAAGATAGTGTTGAGGGTATTTTTAGAAGATTTTGCAGGCTTTTAAAGAAAAAAAACTATGTAAAAGATAAAAAAGAGATCAGATTAGATTTCGTCTCCCCTCTTTTGTCTTTCTTCCTCTCTCCTCATCCCTAATTTCTTTGTCTTCTTCATGATATTCATGATCATACTATGTAACTAAATTTTATTTGGTCAAATAAAATGAAAGCCTCATAATCAATAAAACTATGAGATCCAATTTGTTTTCATTGTTTAATTTATGTTTTGTGTATTTAATGTTCTTTGATGCCTATTTTTCATGATTTTGTCATTTAATTACTAGGAGATAAACTAGGAGGCTTGCTAGTTTATTATTTGTTGCAATTTATTACTAGGTTAGATATCAAATCTGTATTTGTTTGATCTTTCTAATTTGTGAAAAAACTAAGATTTAATGATTTGTGCGTTATAAATTAGTAAATTATAAAAACAATTTTTTACTAAATTAAATGTAACTGCTTTTGCTTGTATTGTTTAGCTTCATCAATCACTCTAATTTTTAAGGCTGTTACTAGATTAAATTTTAACATTGGCATTGAGTTGCTTGTTAGTTAAGGTTAATTAGATTGTTTATTGTTTAAATGACTACAACTAAGGAGAGATAGGAAACTAGTTTTTATGATGAATATTCAAAGTGTGAATAGATATATATGCATCGATGATCAATTGTAAAAGACCTGATGATGAATGTTAACTTAGACAAATGTTTGTTCTTTTAATTGATTTTGATATTTTAATTTTAATTGTTTTTTTTAAATTGTTTTGTTATACTTAAATAACCCCCTTATCTTTGTTCATATAGCACAATATCAGGCTAGATACTCTTCTTGGGAACAATCCCTACTCATACTATTATATATTATGTTAAAGAGTCTAGGTTTTATTTTTGGTTGCCTAGGACAACACACGACTTACGTGTATATTTTTGAATAATAACTTATTAGTACTTAAAAGTACCATTTTATTAAGGTTTTATATCATTATTTTGCATTTGAAGTATCAATAACTCCTTAACTAGAGCATATTTTATAATAATAAGTCTAATAATATAAGATACCTTTAATTTATGGTAAATGTTGTTTTAAATACAAGTCTATCCCATAAATCAAAGGATTAACTGATGTCATTGACTATTGAAAGTAAAAGGATAAAGAAAAGGCTAAGCTTAGAAGAAAAAATGCTGATTTAGTCCAAATTGGAACATTGTTCAGTTATTAGGTCATATCTGGAGCTGTAGATCTTATATTTCAGTGTGATTTATATGGCTAAAAAGCTAAGACGTAGGCCTAAAACTTTCATGAAAGTCTAATATTCAAAATGGTTGTTTGCAAGTTTAAATTATAGCAACAACAGAGAAGTCAAGATTTGTCCTACAGCCCAGACATTGTTCAGTGTTCAACCCATATCTCGAGTTCTAGAAATTCAAATGCCCCGATTCTTTTTTTTTTTTAGAAAGCTGAGACAATTTACTAGAACTTTCATGAAGATTATTTTTTCAGATGATGTTAGCAATGAAGTTTTATTCAGATGAGAAGATAAGAATTGTAACCAAGTTAAGATGTGATCACCCACTTAACAATTAGTCATCAAATAAATAGTTTCAAATTTTAATCAATAAAATGAGGCATTTTCCATGCATTTAGTCATCTTGGTTTTCAAATCAAGAATATTTCTTTACTTACTTTCTGATTAGTACTTAAAAGTACATTTTTATCAAAGTTTTATATCATTTTGCACTTAAAATATCAATAACTCCTTAATTAGAGCATGTTTTATAATAACAAATCTGATATATAAGATAACTTTAATTTATGGTAAATGCTCATTTTAAATGCAGGCATATCTCACAATTCAAATGAATGATTGTTGTGATTAACTATTGAAAGTGAAAGGATAAAGAAAAGGCTAAGTTTAGGAAGGAGATATCGATTCAATTAAAATTCAAACACTGTTAAGTTATTAGGTCATATCTGGAGCTATATATCTTGGATTTCAATTTGGTTTATATTTCTAGAAAGATAAGAAATAGACCTATAACATTTATGAATAGTGTAAGACCCAAATCTACCATTTTTAAATTCAAAGTTTGGTCATAAAAGAGAAGTCAGAATTTATCCTACAATCTAGCCTAAACACTACTCAGAAGTTTTTACCCATAGCTAAAGTTCTAAAAGGCCAAATGACTTGAAATTTAGTTAGTGAAAGGATAAGATACTTTCCAATGACTTTCATGAAGAAGACCAACATAAATTTTGATGTTAGCAATGACATTTCATCCATATAGGAGCTTAAGGGTTATCCACTACGTCCATTAGAAGCACTACTTAGTATTTTAGATGTATCTCGAGTTATAGTGATCCAAATCCTCTAAAACTTGATGGGTGGAAGGATAACACAACTTTCAACAACTTTTATCAAGAACACTTTGCCAAATTCTGATTGCATCAATGTCATTTCAGCGAGCCAAAATACTTGAGTGTCGTTGTCTACCAAGTCCACTAAATCAATAGTTGGCCACTATATCAATACTTAATTACCAAATAAATAGTTCTAAATTTTAGCCTATAAAATAAGGTATTTGTCATTCATGTAGGCATCTTGGTTTTCAAATCAAGATCATGTTCTTGCTCTCTCTTTTTATATTTTTATAATGCTTAAGTTTTCTTTTATTATTCTCTTGTTTATACTTTTGATTTCATTTACTATACTTAGTTAACTGATGTCATGTTTATGTTCTTATATTGTTTATATATATTTTTTTTCTTCATAATGTTTAGTTATGTTTATCATGTCAAGATGAAAAAGTTTCACTAATGGTGTTATGATAAGTATAATATAAACTCAATATGGACTTCAATACTTATATCCTAAACAACTTGCTATTAACATGTCTTATCAATTTTTTTCTTATCCATTCTTAATACCATACTTGTTAAATGGTTGATCTAGATTTGTGTTGTATAATATTGAGTACATCAAATACTTGATCCTTCATAGTCTTCACCTAACATTGTTGTCATAAGAGGAACTTAATTTGTTGTCTACATAAGTTAGCATCATGAATGCCTAATAAAATTTATAAGTATGGTATTACATAAATAAGATTATTAATATGATCATGTTGATAATTTATAAAGAGTTTATACTTTGCTTATCTTTAATACTATTAGTGGATCCTCTAATCTTGATATTTGTTTTTATCATTATTTAATCTTCATATTAATCTTACGTCTCAAAATCCTCTTTAACTTATCATCATTATCGTTATTATTATTGTTGTTATTGTTGTTGTTATTTATATAGTTCATCTCCCTATGGTTTGACCCTGATCTTGCTGGGTTATTTATTATTTTGACACTCCTGCACTTGAGATAAGACATTAAGTCTTTGAACGTGTCACTTTTTTTCTTTGTAGTTTTAATGTTCTAGTTTTATTTCATATTATAGTTTCATTAATATCTTATTTATGCATTTCATTTCCTTTATTATACTTATATAATTATGTTCTTATCTTGTTTATATATGTTTCGTTTCTTCATAATATTTAGTTAAGTTTAATATTTTAAGGTGAAAAGGTTTCACTAATGGTATTAGGATATGTATAAAATAAACTCAAAATAGTCTTCAATGTTAATATCCTAATCAACTTGCTATTAATTCTTAATACCTTGCTTGTTAAATGGTTAATCTAGATTTGTATTGTATAACAATTGGTAGAACAAATACTTAGCACTTTCATAGCCAACCATATAGTATGACCTACATTTATGCTATGAAAGGAACTTGATTTGTTGTTAACATAAGTTAGCATCATGAATTTCTGACAATATTTAAAAGTTTGGTGTTACTTAAATAAGATAATTAATATGATTATGATAATAATTTATAATTAGCTATTAATAAAAAATTATCCGATTGGAACCTCTTTTGTGTGTGGTTTCCAGTTGAGTAATAAAAAGAGTTTATATTATACTATTTGAAATATCATTAGTAGATTTTTTAACCTTGACAACTGTTTTTATCTTTGATTAATCTTCACATTAATCTTACATCTCAAAGTCCTCCTCCTCCTCCTCCTCATCATCATCATCATTATTAGATAGTTAACCTCCCTGTGGTTCGACCCTGATCTTACTAGATTATTTGTTACTTTGACACTTCTACATTTAGGAGAAGATATTAATTTTTTGGTTGTCTCACCTTTAAATATCTAAAATAAGCTAGGAAATTAATTATTGAAGTTGTCTTCCCTTTAGTTTTCTTGTTTGTCTAGGATAATTGATTGTAGTTTTAAAAAATCTTTTCCAAACATGGAAACCCTTGTTACTTTCTTTTAACCTTCTTTGTAAGATTAGAAAACTCCCTAAAATAAGCTAACTAATTTGTCATTAAATATCACTAACCCTTATTTCCTTGTATAGCTATGATGCATAAGAAATCCTTGTAAGAAAAGGATTTTGGAACATAAATGAATACTTTCCACATTTGAAAATTATTTGCATCTCATTAAAAGTCCTTATAGAATTAGAAAATTCTCAAAATAAGTTACCATATCCTTGTAGAAAAAGGATCATTGCAAAATATAAAGTTCACAAGTCAAAAAGAAGTAAATAACAAGCCTATTTTGACTTATATCACAAAACCTTACCGAACTCCGATTGACCTAAAAGTTTACCTCAAGATAGTTGTATCTATGGAATCTTCTAGTAAAGTTTTAGCTCTCCTAATAGTTTAATTTGGTGTTATGTTTAATAACATAAAACTGAAGAGTAAGATTTTATGCTAAAATTCAAATTTTAAACTTGCCTGGATCGTATAATTGGATTTAGAAATCTTTGTACTATTACTTTTCCCACTACTCTTGGCATCATCAATGTAGAGCTGCAAACTTGTTTATTGAGTATGTAGGGACCTAAATCAATCCTTTAGTTGCCATTCTCTCTAAAACTATTATGTCTCTTAACCATTGTAAGAAGACTTGGAAATGATATATGGGATGTTGTGTGCAACTACTCTATATTTAAATGATGAGCCATATGAAGGTTGAGAAACCAATATTCAGATCATTTTGGTGGCATAATAAAAAGCCATCTAAGAAATTTATAGTAACTCAGGACTTATGAGCTTGGAATTTTAAGGACTTATTAATTTTATTTTTTAAAACAAATGAAATAAGTGTTATTCCTCATTAATGTCTAAGGTAATAGCTCATATTGAGTCCATTTAACCTATCCCTTTTCACCACAACTATATATATATATATATATATATATATAAAACAGAATAGGGAAGATTAGGAGATTAAAAAAAATAAGAAAATGCTAGGAAGAGTGGAAAGGATAAACAGGGAATATACTATAAAAAGTTAAGATAAATACCCATAAAAAATAGGAGAAATCATAAAGAAACTTAAAAGTGGAAAGAAATAATATAAAAAAAACCATAAAAATATAGAAAACAAATAAGAGCAAATACAATACAAAAGAAAAGAAAAAAGTCCGAGTTTATATATGAAAAAGCCTCGCCATGTATATTTGTTCACAATCAGTACTACTTTAACCAAATCTTTTTTTTCAACCTCTCTTTCTTCCTTTCTAACATCCCCTACCAACCATGATTGACGACCAATGACCAAAAAAACCTTCATTATCACCATCAACCATGTAGCCTAGTCCACCTCATCGATAACCTTAAAGAAAAGCTAGGGAATGGAGTGATCAGTAAAAAAAAAGAGGATCAAAATAAAAATAAAAGTTTAAGTCCCTTTACACCGCAACTATAGGAAAAAAAATAGAGAGAGAAGATTTGGAGATTGAGAGATAAAATAAAAGGGAGAAATAGAAGAGTGGAAAGGATAAACATGCAATATATTATAAATAGATCAGATAAATATCTAGAAAAGAGAATGGAAGAAATCACACAGAAACCCAAAAGTGGAGAGAAATCATAAAACAAAACAACTAGAAAAATATAGAAAAAAAGATAAGAGCAAAGAGACTTAAAAAAAGAAAAGAGAGAAAAAAAAAGGTTCAAACCGACAACGCAAACCTAGCCACCTATACTTGTTCACAACTTCCACCATCATAACCGAAGAAATTTTTTTCACCTTTCTTTCATCCCTTCCAACAATAACATAGTCACCACCATCCCTTACCAAACCACAATCAACGACCAATAATAAAAAAAAAGCTTTATTACAACCATCAACCATGTAGCTTGTCCTCCTCGCCAATAATCCCAAAACAATGTTTGAGAATGAAGTGATTAGAAGAAAAAACAAGGGATCAAAATCAAAATAAGAGTCTAAATCCTTTTACACCATAATTATAGAAAAAACAAGATAGAAGACTAGAAGATTGAAGTAAAATAAAATAGAAAAAGTGATAGGAAAAGCGAAAAGGATAAACATGCAATATACTATAAATATATTAGATAAATACCACAAAAAGAGAATGGGAGAAATCACATAGAATCCAAAAGTGGAGAGAAATAATATAAAAAACACTAGAAAAATATAGGAAAAAAAATAAGAGCAAAATGACTAAAAAATAAAAAGAAAAAATAA
>NW_011508744.1:0-644 GCF_000495115.2 Populus euphratica
TTGCCTGAGGTCTTTTCTCATGATTGAAATTCCCTTCACATATAGCTTTAATGTTTCTGTTGGTAAAGATGATATCCTTGTCTTACTACATGCTGTCGTTTTTTCATTCTTTTGCTCAGGAAAACTCAGTAATATTTCTAAAGGCTGAAACAGGAATCTCTCGTTAAATGCTTCTAAGCTTTTGGTGTTTTTCATCATTTTATTGTTGGTGGTTTATATTATAAGAAAAGCTAAATAACGTGAGGAAAGCACTATAGTTTTTCTCACAGAACATTGTGGATTGCCATAGTATTTTCCCATATTTTTTTTACTCATTTTTTTTGTTTTTTTTGTTATGATTTTTTTTAAAATTGTTTTTGTTAATTTCATTTTTTAATATTGAGATGGTTAAGAATTTAATTTTGTGATTTTTTTTATTTTTATTTTTTTCTTTCTATGAGGTTAGCGTGATTTGTGGATTTGTTGAGGTAACTCAGGTTGCTTCAATTTATTGAAGAGGTGTTTTTTTTAATCGAAGTTGAATTTTTTATGGTCTATTTTTTTCTCATATTATTTAAAAAATAAAATTGTTTTAAAGAAAAACCATGTTTTAATTTTATTAAACTCAATAGAATTCATGACCCGAATTGTGGAGGGGTGAAGTT
>NW_011508741.1:0-644 GCF_000495115.2 Populus euphratica
AACTTTATTTATTAAAATTAATTTTTTAATTAAATAATAATAGAAATAGATACACATAAAATTAATGAAAAAAAATCAAAGAAAAAAAATACCTTGCAAAGTTGCACCTATTAGAGATAATATCTAAAAATATATATTTTTAAATAAATTTCAACTATATAAAACATAAAAGAAATTATAGTTGAATTAGAATAATCTTTTTAAAAGTTAAATACATAAAAAATAACTATTTAAAAAGACTAAATAAAAAAAATGAGGGAAAGGGTATTAATTTAAATATATAAAAAAAAATTCAAAAAATACAAAAAAAACATGATTTTTTTAAAAAGGCCACATTACAAGAAAATGAGAGAGGCCACGCGTCATTGAGCTTGACAATAAGTTTAGAAAGTGCCCACGTATAGGCACTATTTTTTTTTTTTATAAAAATGAAATTGAGGCAAACATTATTTTTTGAAAATTTTTTTTATATAATTTGTTATCTAGTTTCCCAAGATGATGGCTAAAAAAATTGAGATTTATTTTTTTTTCACCTAAAACACTTAGAAAAGAACTTAAACATTTTAATAAACTCATAAATAACCTTAAAAAAAAATTATACAAAATCTAAGATTAATCCGAAACAAAAAATTTTTCATAGCTTA
>NW_011508748.1:0-643 GCF_000495115.2 Populus euphratica
AAATTGAATTTCTAGGAGGCTACAACAAGTGTTGATAAGACCTTAACCAATTTAATTTATTTGCAAGAGGAACCTAATCCATCTACAACATGGACCTAATTATTTTGAAAGGATAGGCTGTCCAAATAGAACATGTAGAAGCCTTGATTAATTAAGTGTTTTCATTTATTTTATTAATTCCATATCAATTTAAAAGTCCTTATTATGTATGGAAACATTTATGGTAATAAAAGAGTTTATATTAGATAAGTTTAACAACTCAATAATTCTTATTTAATATGGAAATAAAGTTAATAAGAAGTTCATATCCTACTAGAAAACTAAGAGGTGGTAGCACGTTTTTTTTGGAAAAGTTTCCTTATCATTCAAGGATATTAGAAGCGGTTTTGAGTGAATTTTTTCTAATGCATAATTTTATGCTAACAAACATAGCTTTCAATTCAACTGTTGTATTGGGTTAAAATTTTTCAGAAAGTTTCAAAGGTATTGTTTTGTATACGATTGAAATTTTATAGCAATTAAACATCAACGAGGCCTCAAGATAAGGTTCAAAAAATATTGTGCAAAAATTATATTAATTTTCTAGTTGATTTATGATTGTTTTTCATGTTTTATTACTTTTCTAGCCTTAAAATGTTTTTAT
>NW_011508747.1:0-643 GCF_000495115.2 Populus euphratica
TAATTTAACCATATCGTTTAGATTATATTAGAACAACTCTTATAAAATTTAATTTTAAAATCAATTATATACTAAGTTAAATCAAAAAGGTTTTTTTCCTGTTAATTTTATTATATTTTCTTAAATTTAACCTATATTTTTTCTACAAATCAGTTGGATTGTCTTTATACTATTAACATTAATTGAATTACATCGAGGAATTTTTTACTTTGTTTAACTTCAAACCCGGGTTAGATAAAAAATCAGATAAAAAAATTTCAATGATTTATCAAATTAAATTTAATAATAATATCAAATAAATATCTACAATATCAATATATTTTTTAAATTAATCTAATTTTTTATTTTACTTATAGCATGAAACGAGTTTGTGAACTATTAAAAAACAGTTGACCCACAACATAATTTGTTGAGCTCAATATTTTTTCTTGTTCAATGACATTTACATGAACATTTAAAATAACTTCAATTAGTATTTTCAAGGCGATGTTTAAAATTGTTATAAATATTTTTTTAAAGTAAATTTTATTCTAAAATATATAAAAATAAAAATAATATTATTATTTTTAAAATTTATTTTTAATATTAGAACATTATTCAAAGTTCTAGGCTAATTAACCTGTGCAAGACAAGTGCAACAAGT
>NW_011508751.1:0-643 GCF_000495115.2 Populus euphratica
CACTAGTCCAAAGCCCAAGCCTGCAGACAGAGCAGAGAAAATGAAAGAAGATCTAAGAGAACTATTTGAGGTGGTCTGTAATAGTGAGTTTGTCTCGAACCTGTATCTTGCCATCAGTAGTGCCGGCATAAAGCATTCCTCCGTCCATATCTGATGCCAAGCATGTAACTGTGGTGTGCCCTCCGCCGCCTACTTTGATGGAAGCAACCCTTGCAGCTCTTTCTCTCAACCAAACTTCAATGGTCCCACTTCTCGTGGCCGTGAATATGAAGTCGCCGTTGACTGAAATCCGCAGAATGTCGAACCCAGTTGGGAAGGATCCTGTTACAGCCTTGCTCGTGTGACAAAATACCTGCCATATGTGGAAATTGTTCACCCAAATAAGTGATCTTCCAAAGCATATGCTGTAAGAAATCAGAACAATAGTAGTTTCTTAATTACTTTCCCTGCTGTCCCATCAACTGATGAACCACCAGCAAACAGAAGACCATCTTGAATATGTAGGGAATAAATACTTTGTTTCCCCAACATTTTTCTTGTTCCCGAGTAGAAAGTTGTTGATGTGAATTTGCTCAGATCCACCTCTTGGATACTGTAACCAGAGGCACCACAATATAATGTATCCCCTGTCATGGCAAGGCAC
>NW_011508750.1:0-643 GCF_000495115.2 Populus euphratica
CCAACGACATCCACCATGGACAGCCCTTCACAAATCAGCATCATAGCTGTCACAACTGGAAGTACCCACCGCTGGATGCTTCCTTTTTACTATTAATTTTACCAAATAAAAATTAAATGATAAAATTTAAATTTATAACTGTTTAATTAATAAGTTTTTACTATTATATTAAACTTATAACTCAATTCAAATTTTAAATTATTAAGTAAAATGTAAAAAATAATTTATATTATTATTGAAAATGAGTTGGTTGTACATAAAATTCATCCAAGAGACAATTGGTATTTTCTAATTGGGCACTCCAGTTGAGAAATAACTTTGATCCTTTTTGGCATGCTGTCAAAAGAGACTATATGAGAGGCTTTATATTCACATTTGAATCCCCAACATTACTTGCTAAGTTAATTATCAATATTATATGCCTTATCTAGTAAGCTTGCCTAATACATGTTAATGTCGATCAATGAAAGATATTAATGAAAAGTAATGCAAATTGTCTGCTTTTATATTATTAGAAGAAATTTCTTACCTTAAAGAAAATGTTATCAAATCTTCTTTTATCTATCATTTTATTCTTTGCATAAATATTCCAAGCCATAAAGAAAAATCTAAAAGTAAAATCCTTATTAGTGTTTTATTTTAA
>NW_011508752.1:0-643 GCF_000495115.2 Populus euphratica
ACGCGTGATTGAAAAAGCAACATTTAAAATAAAAATAGTCAATGATGGAAAACACAATACTTTTAAAAAATTGTTAAATAAGTTGCATGAATCACTACGCTGAAAGATAAGAAAAAAAATTAAAAAAAAAAGAAACCTTAAAGGTTCAGTAAAATTCTGATTATAATATTACTAATATTATTAAAAAAAAAACTCAACAAAATAAATTCAATAATATTAAAAAATATTATCAATAATAATTAGAATAGGTCACACTCTTTATTCAAAAGCAAGTGATAAGTTATAGTGAGGAGAGAGGAAAAAAAGATTTTAGAAACACATCAAAATTCTAATTACGACACTATTGATAATAAAAAAATTCTTGACGATTTAAATCCAACGATATCAATAAAAGTCACCAACAATGACCTGAGTGGGTTACACATGACAGGTGACTTGCTTGTCCTTAAATGAAAAATATAATATATTTTGGTTATTATTGTGATTTTCATCAATGTTGTTTAATTTATCTTATCAAGATTTGTATAATGATACTGATAGGTGTACTTTTTAAGATTTTTATTTTATCTTTTTTATTGTAATCTATGCTAGCTCATCTAACAATTTCTTTAAAATTTCATGTTTCACACCCACGATAACTTTA
>NW_011508749.1:0-643 GCF_000495115.2 Populus euphratica
TAGGTTTTGTGTAAGGTTCTTATAAATGGCATCACTAGTAAAGAAAGGAATTTTTTTATTAATAGTATTATATGCCATCCTCAATTCAGGTGGATTTGTTTCTCTTTTCTAAGTTTCTCATTATATCTTTTTTTTATGATCTTGAATATCTAAGATTTTATCGGTATTGCAATTTATGATCGTGTTATATTTTTTTTAGTATAATATATTTTTATTATGATTTATAAAAGCTTTTAATAAAATTATGATATTACTCAAAAATATTTACATCATTTGTAAATTTAGTCTTTAAATGAAAGTATAGTGATTATATTAGTGAAATGAAATTCTCTAAGTCCCCTCCCTTAAAAAAATAATTATAATAGATAAAAAAAACTTAAGATATACAATTGAATTTTTTTAACAAAAATTTAAAATAAAATAAATGATATCATTTTGTTAAAAAATGTTATTGAATAAACTTCCAATAAAGTTGTTTTAGTAAACAAAAATGTAAATAACAAGTCTTTAAATATGTTGCAGGATGCATAATACGATTTGCCTTCTTTAGAAGAAAAATATAAAAATTGAATTTATGTTTCTAAAAATTTTAAAACTAAAAGCCTTAAAGAAAAAACAGATTTTATTTTTCAAAAAATTAAAA
>NW_011508753.1:0-642 GCF_000495115.2 Populus euphratica
CCAATAAAATCCATTTTGAAAGATTCTTGTAGTTGTCTTTTTTTAACGAAAAATAACTCCCACATGCTTTAGAATGACAAAGTTTAATGACACTACTTACCTCATTGTCAGGAATGAATCTTTGAAATATTTGATCAGGACAATATTTGAATAAATTAGGGTCATCCTAGTAAACGTTCTTCACTTCGTTTAAAAACTTTTCTTTATCTTGGGTACTTTAATCAGCTGGGAAATCTTCTAAAACAAGAAAATTGATATTTTTATCATACCAAGGCATTAGACTAAAAGAAAGTAAGGATTCGTTAGGAAAGTAATCATCGATTGATGCAATGTTAGATGTCGAATTTGTTGTCACTGTTGACAAAAGATTCGCATCAATATTTTTTGTGCTTTTCTCATCCGTGATTTCTTCCTCAGAATAAATCATTTGCAAATCTTCAGATTCCTCCAACTCATTTTTACTTAAAGTAGATTCAAGTTGATCATAAACTAATTCGTCAATATGATCTACTTCTCGTAAATCATTATCATCTCCAGGTTGCTTGCAAATGTTGAAAATATTCATCTCCAATGTCATGTTTCCAAATGATAGCTTCATCAGTCCATTCCTATAATTAATCAATGCGTTAGAAGTTGCAAGAA
>NW_011508755.1:0-642 GCF_000495115.2 Populus euphratica
TAGAGCTCCTTTTTTTTTCCAGAAAACAAAAGTGACGGTTGTGATAGATCGATCCTACACGCATGAGTCTTCCTTGTTGGATGTATTTGGAGGACTGATGAATATGAGACAAGAACGAACACCGATCATTAACCCTCAAAATCAACACATTATAAGGGCGTTGATATAAATTAATATAGAATCTTCAAAGCTGATGAGTCTTAAATGTTTCTATACAAACTAGAGAGGTTGATGAGATTGGTAGTTTTTGTTTCTCCCTCTCGCTCTCTCTAAAATAAGCTTTCAAATTATATTTTCCCCAGAAAGCTTATTTATGTACGTCTCGTTTTATACATCCAGATAAAACATAAATACAGAAACTTTACAAATTGGTCCTACAAAGCTCTTTCCACATCAGCAGCCCATCTAGGAAGCCAAGCTAGCAACGAGGCCACAATTGAATGAATATACCAAAATGAAAAGCAATATTTGCAGAAACTGGAGTGTTTGGAAAGCATGAAATCAATCGAGGATGTGGTAAAAATAAATCAAAGTGAAAAATAATATTTCCCTGTACATATAAAAAGCCTCTTCAAGGACAAATGTTTGCAGGTCCTATGGAGCTGCATCTGCATGCATGAGCAGCGCCTTAAATTTGTTGCA
>NW_011500759.1:0-10604 GCF_000495115.2 Populus euphratica
ATTATCAACAAAATGAGAGTAATCATTGCCTCCAACACAAGTCGCATAGACTGCGTGGCTCAACCGTTTATTTGCCTCTTTGTCCCCAAGCTGCTCCTCCATCGAAATGGCCACGTTCTTGAAGTTGCTAAGTTGCATGCCAAGACTAATCTGGGGATGAGGAAATTAATGGTAAGATTTTGAAGCACAAAAGTACATAAACATCAGCTATTTCTACAAGACCCGTGAAGTGGTTTTTTTTTTAATTATTATTGTTAGAAAATAATATAAATCATATACTAAGATCTCACCTAATAGCTAATAATTTAAGTTATTAGATTGAGATGGTTCTTTAACATGGTATTAAAATCTTGATGATCAAATAGTCTTGAGTTCAAAACTCATTATTTCTATGTATTTGATAAAAATTAGATACAAGATTTCAAATAATTTTTATTTGAGAGAGTATAAAAAAAATATATAAATTATATATTCAAATCACACCTAAATAATTATTTAACAATCACGTACCACTTTAGGATCAGTTTCATAAAAGACACCAGCTCCACCACTTGCGAAATTTACTCCATTAGTGAAATTAATACCAGGTTGTAAATATGGGGGGACGAACGGTTGACCTATCTTTGTTGCTGCATGTAATCATCCATTAGAAAAGAAAATTTAAATTAACCGAAAAACTTAACAACAATTTCGAAAAAGATTCATATTATATTTTTCCAATACTTACCGATGAGGTCGACAATGAGACGGCCATCGGTGAATCTCCCAGTAGGAAAGTGGAAGAAGGTTTCTCCATATGGCCAATAATTTGCTCTATCCGAAACGCTGAGATTGATATAGTTATCGTTTCCTGCATCAAAGATTGAATCTCCAAATATGAACATAGCAACATGTCTTTTTGGCTGTCTAGAGCGATCACATAGGGAGATTTCTGGGATGCGAAGGCTGGCAAGGAAATTGAGCAGAAGAAAATTGAAGGTTAATTTTGATGCAGCCATTACCTACCGTTCCCAATGTCGCTTCGCTCTTCCATTCCACTTATTCATAGAGGTCACACCATATCCTTGCATTTTGACAACACTGATTTGGGCACTTTGGTCACGTTACAGCAATTCAGACAATAAGACAAAGGCTAGTTAGGTGAATCTGTATGAATTTATACAATTGAAGGTATCGATATTTATTTATTTTTAAATAGATTTGAATTCTCAAAATTATACTAATGAAATGAAATTTAAAAGGATGGTAGGTGTAAGAAAACTTCCATGAGGTATTATTATTAATTAAATAACCTCTGTTTTTTATACTGATTTTCATTTATAATTGCATTTCAAATTTTAACTTAGTAGAAGTTAAGATAATTTATTTTGCATAAAAAAATTATTTTATAACCATTTTAATGAAATATATATTTTTTTAAAATTTATTTTTTATAAACTACAATTAAAAATATTTTCTAAAAAATCATAAATATGAAGAGATGATGTCACAGAGGAGTGATTATAATTCGCATCCGCTGGTCAAAGAATTTCCTTTAAACAGGAAGTCGTCAAGGATCCTTCTTCACATTTATTACCACGGAGTTCTTTCTTTAGTCTCTTGGCTGGTGGGCAACCTCTTGGCCCTTCATTTAAAATAGCAAATTCCCTTGCTCCCACATTGAGCAATTCCTGTAAATGCGATAAAAAAAATGAATTTTACACACAATAATTATAAATATACTAAATCAACTCGGCTCAATTCAAGATTTAAGTTATAGATTAGACAAGTTGATATAAATCAACAAAACATAATCTAATTTTATTTATAAAAAAATAATATTGACTCAAAAATAAACCAAAGCATAAAATGAATTATTAAAACTCAGTTAATTAAGAGTTGCAGCAATTCATTCCGATTGATAAAGAAAGGGAGTAGCTGAATCTTCCCTTTCATTTCTTTCAAATAATCATCAACTGGTCATTCCACCATCTAAATTCCAACCAGTCAAAAGGTAATAAATCAGTTAAAAGGTAATAAATCAAAGGCTAGTTAGATGAATCTTTAGACTAGATAATGCCAAAGATGTTATTTACTGAATAGATTATTAACTGAATATCTTTTTTAATCAGTGATGTGTTTTATATTAACAGATTAGTGTGTGTTTTACATATGTTATTTTTAAAAAAAATTTATGTTTAAAAATATTAAAGGAATGATGATAATTCAATATTTTGCTTAAATACATATAGATCTGTAAAACTATGTACCACAGCTATCATTTCTGGAATTTGTTACACGCTGAACCTAATTACAAATAGATCTAGTAAACTGCTAGATGGAACATCATTAACCTCATCATCAATTAGCCATTCCACCGTCTACATTCCAACCAATCAAAGGTAATAATCTAAAGGCTAGTTAGTTGAATTTTTAGACTAGATAATGCCAAAGATGTTATTATCTGAATAGATTCATAATTGAATATCTTTTGAGTGTAGTAAGTTTTATATTAATGGATTAATATGTTTTATATATGTTATTTTTTAAAAAAATTATTTTTAGTATATCAAAAATTTTCACTACAACATTTAATAATTTTATTGATGAAATTTTTTTGTTAATGTGAGATTATCATTTTGTTGGTGAAAATTTTACTGATTAATTCATTAACAGAATGAATCCTTTAATATAATTTTCATTATTAATTCTATCAATAAAAAAAATTATAGTTTTACAAATAAAAAATATACATACTAAAAAAACATATCTGCTAAAAATATGCCAACGGGGAATTATTTCATTGACATATTTCTATCAATAATTATAGCATATACAGTAAAGTTTTTTCAATTCTCTAAAAAGAAATGCTGATTGGTCGAGTTTTTCCTATAGCTGTGGGTCCTCTCCCCATTAAAATTTCAGTCACCACCGCTTAGTTTTGGTTTGGGTTCGGGTATAAAAGCCTAATCATGATTAACAAACATGAATCAGTCTTGTGGGTTCACATGGTTTGGTGATGATGGCCATGGCCTTCTTAACGCCGAGGAGCATCAACTAGTTTTTTTGACACCCTCCCGGTCATGGTTAGATTATTATTTTGTAATCTTAAAAAATATATAAAAATACTATGAAATTAAGTTTTTAAATATTGAGATTGAGAGATTGGATGTTATTGTTTTATAAAAAATATTGAGATGTTACTATATTAAATTAATAAAGATTAACTATGTTTAACATGTAAAATTCTTTATTTAGGGCTGAGATTATAAAAAATATACATATATTAAAAGAGGTTAGTGTTATTGTATAGTTTTTCTCACAATTCATTGTAGATTTGCATAATAAATCTATCAAATTATCCTTGGAAAAGAGAAACACAAAAGCTAGTTTTAGAGGTATTTTTAGACTTTTACACGGGATATATTTAGTATTTGGTATTGTAGAATTGGCGAGGGATATGCATGTTTTTTTCTCTATTACACAATGTAAAGTTCTAAATACCCTTGGAAGCAGAATTTTGGTTTACTTTGGGAGATGGACTTTTTTGGTTTTTCCTTTTCTTGAGCATAGTGAAATTATCAAAATATCCTTAGATTTTAAAATAAATGCTTTTGTTTTTAGGGTTATTGGCGTCTTTTGCACTCTGGATTTTATTTTTTTTTGTAAATTTTGTGTGGGGTCAAGGGTGTTTTGATATTTATAAAAACAAAAAAAGAAGTCATCGTTGCGGGATAAGAACGCGTTAGCTTGTGGAGGTTGTTCATGTCATTTGGGCAATGCATGACACCTCCTCCGGTATCCAAAAATACCCAACCGCTGTCTTAGGCGAAGTGTTGCAAGGCGGCATTTTATCCTGACCAGTTTATGTTGTCATAAGTGTCGCCATTAGGCGGTAGCTGAATTTGTTTTTCTCCACCCTTTTTTTCTATCTTGTCTACCTACCCAAAAATTAAAAATGTCTTAAGCTTTTATATTATTTCAATTGTGGTCCTTGTATTTTTTATTGTTCTGTATTTGCTTTAAATTATTCTTATGATTTTTTTTCAGTTTCATCATTTATCATTTTATTTTATTTTTGTGTTAGATTTGGTCATCTTTTTTTTAATTGATATTTATTTTGCTTTTCACCCTTTTTCTAATTGACTTTATTGTCAATTTTATATTTAATTTTTTTTTAATTTAGTCCTCATTCTTTTTCATTATAATTTCTTTTGGTTTCATTTATTTTCTTAATTGATTTTTTTTTTCAGATTCATCCATCATTGTTTGATTTTATTTGATTTTAATGTCAATTTTGATCCTTATTTTTTCAATTCTAGTTTTTAAACTCGACTCAAAAATTGATCCTAGGTAAGTTCTGGGTCACAGATCAAGTGGATTGGTCAAGGTTACCCAGATTAACTTAGCCTAAAACAAATATTCAAGGGGTTTTAAAAAAAATTACAAGAAAGTTGTGTCCTAGTTCTTTTAATTATGGTTTTTATACTCGACCCAGAGATCGATCCTAGGCAAGTCTCAGGTCACAGATCAAATGGGTTGGCCAGGATTACTCGAGCAACCAATTTCTTTATTTTACATATATGTAAAAATAACATTATTTTGGTCAAATGTTTTTTTTTTTTTAAATCAATGGGTTCTAAGACGAGTTTAAAAAAAATTAAAAAGAATTTAATGAAGAAATTGGGTCCTTATTTTTTTTATCATGGCTTTTATATATCCTGAATGTTAATTTTTTTTATTAATTCAGTTTATTTGTTGTCATTATATTTTTTTGAGTATTATTAGATTAGTTGAGATTATTAAACTCGGTTGATTTAATGACCTGATTCTCTGATTTTTTTTTTAATCCTAAGTTTCGCATAAAATCTTTTTTTTATATTAAAAAAAAATAGTCCAGCCCACAACATAGCACAAACTACCTATCTAGTTCAAATCTAAATAAATTAGGAATTCCAGATCAAATTAACTAAATATTAAAGCCTAAAATTTAAAAAAAAAAAACTAATTCAAAAAAATAAGTTTAGCAAATTTAAAACGATGGATCCGCGCTATGATACGGATAAAGACCAGCCATGTTTAACTTCACCTTATAGTTCCTGTTAATGAAAGCATTGTTTTTCCTTCACCTCCTCTTAAATCTGTGAGCCCAATTCTGGAAAATTATTAATAGATAAAATATTGTACTCCCAAAACAAATACTTTTTCCATCCTTTTCATTTGTAGAACTCTTAAGATCTAGACCAAAGTGTTGTGTTTAGTTGGTATTTTACTATGTGTGTGTGTGTATAATTGAAAAGAGAGATAAATATATAAAATGAATTTTTTTAAAAAAAATTAATTTAATTTTTATACTCTTAAAAAAAGTATAATGAAACATTTCTTCTTTGTTCCCTTGTTTTCGTAGTTAAGGCTACCCAAAAAAAAAAAAAACTAAATGTCAAATCAGACTTTTCTCACTCTAAAAGCTACATGTTAAATATGATTAAAAGATGAGTCTATGGCTGGTCTGAGTCTCCTTGAGCGCTTTTCTCTACAAAACATGCTTGCCAAATTCAACTCAATCCATTATATTGATCCGAAAACTTGGTGAAATCCCTTATATTTTACTTAAAATTGAAAAGGATCAAACACATAAGTCAACTATTTTTTTCATCTTAACGCGATTCCGAGTGGCTGAAAAGAAGTGATGTAGAAGAAGTCTTTTCACCTATGGATATCGACAAAATAGAAGAGCTTATCATTGACGTAGATGGTCTCTCATACCGGATTAGGAAACTAGAGAGCTGCCATGTTTTGTTTACTTTCAACACAGTGGATGAAATGTTATTATATATCATTCTATTATTACTCGGATTGGTTCGAATCTCCAAGGCCTTAGACCTACTCAGATCAAGGCTTTGTAAGATGTTGTTGGCTGAAATTGTAGCTCAGTCACAGCTACTGTCAAATTAGTTAAAGAAAGCTGATTAAGATTTTTTATTAATCAAAGCCAAAAGTCTGGAAAAAAATTTTAGTTTCTGTTTTCCTAGATCTCCATGTTCCCTCGCGAAGCCCCCGCATGTTGACAACAGCAATCTCAGCAGCGTTGTTGTTGTTTGGTTTTTTTTTTTCTTGATAATTTTATCTATTAGCTTGAGCTTTCATGTATTTATGGCTCGTAAGACCAATTAATTGATTTCGCCTTTTTATTAAAATTAATATTAATAAATAAACAGAAACATTTTAGAAAAATGTTGTTCATATGCTGTGGTTAAGTAGTGTTTTTTCCGATTCTTCCCCTTAAATTTTTATCTCCATTTATTTTATCACTAAACTTCATTTATTTTTAATTAAATCTTTTAAAAAAATTATATCGAGGAATACCTTAAATATAAGATGTTTTGTCGATCTTGGATTCAAGCAGTGTTATTGGCTTAGTATAGCGTGAAAACTCTAAATTCATGATTGGAGATGGATCCTCCATTCTTTTGATCTGACGTGTGGATAGGATCAAATACTTTACGTAGTATTTTCCTAGGCTTTACCAAATTTTCACTATTCAGAATGATTTGGTTAATGAGATGGCTCAATGAGTGAATGGTCATTGATAATGGAATTTGGTTTGGGGCAGGAACAGCTTATCTTATGAAGAGCAACAATATCATCATTTGCTCTCAATACTGGAGACAATGATAATTCGGCAAGAAAAAAATGACAAACTTATATGGCCATGTAATTTTGATGGAAGCTTCTCAGTTAAGTTTTGTTGCACCCTAATTGATAATATCTCTTCTGCGAATGATAGAGTTTTTAAAGCCAATGTTTGGATTAAAGGGGCTCCTCCAAAAGTTCAGGTGTTTCTCTAGTTGGCAGTCCAGGACAAAGTTAGTACAAGAGCTTTTTATATCACCAGAATGTTTTGTCTGCCTCACAAGCTACATGTGTCTTTTGCAACTCAGATTTGGTAAACTTAGAGCACCTTTTTATGCACTGTAACTTTTCTAGAAGTGTTTGGATGAAAGTTTTGGATTGGTGGGGTATCCAATGTTGTTTACCAAAAACACTTGACTCGCTACTTTTGCACTGGCCCGAAATGGTGCAAGACAAATTTCAAAGATCAGCTTGGAGACTAATTTCCAGTAATACTACTTGGGGTATTTGGTTGTTGAGGAACAAAATTATTTTCGAGGAAGGAACTATAAGCTTGTTTGATTGTTTCTCCATCATCCTTTATCGGGTTACCATTTGGTTGCATACTATGGATTTAAACTTTACTTATACAGGAAATGACCTCTTAAGATCTTCTGAAGGCATCAAATTATGGTGTAATAAGAAATCTTAGGTAGTTTCTTTGTTGTTTGTTGTAGTAGATCAATTTTTTTTTCTTTTTTTTCTAAGTCTGTTTTTTTTTTTTTTTTTTTTATATATCCTTGCATTTTATTTAGGCTATTAATTATTGGTTTTATGGCCTTTTCAATATATTTTTAAAAAATAAAAATAGAAGAAGATGAGACAGTGGAAGGAAAAGCAAAACTGGTTCAGTGTAACATGGAGAATGGCTTGACTATAAATAAAAGGATTTTGCTTCATTTTGAGACATTTTCCAATTTCCACTAATAATAGGATAGAACACTTAAGATCAAATACATTGCTGACAAATAGTTGTCCTAGTTAAGGACGTAGCTACGAGAGAAGAGCAAGAGGACCTCGCCAATGTCTTCATACATTTAAGGTACAAAGTAACAGAAGGAAAATTATTCATAATGGGGAACTTCATATTCTTCTGATAAAATGATGGGTGTAGATTCGAGATCAAATAGTTGTCTTAAGTTATATGGGGCTGCGATACTTGATTTGTCATTCCAAAACAGATCAGCTAGAATCCGATAACCATGCTCAGTAGGATGCCATCCATCAAAGAATAGATATTCACTTGGATTTTTGCATAGTGTATATTGCTCTATTCCCCAATGTGCTGCGTTATACATTCCATAGCCACAACAAGAATAACTTGATTCCTTGAAGCCTTCCCGACACGAACAAAAATGAATGATTAGGAAGAGCATTGATATACAGTATCACAATGGATCCATTGATGGATCTATTAACATGTTAATATGCCAAATGATAGATCAATCTATCGACACTCTTACTATCAATAAATCAATTTTAACATATTTCTTGATGTGGAAAACACCAAGCTATTAACTTGTCAACCTGCTTATCTGATGTTAAAGTTATTGTTGTCCATACTGCTTAAAACCTTGTTTGATTAGTGAATTTAGTGATTCATTTACCTGACTTGAAAACTGTTTTTTATTAAAACAATCCCATTTTAGAGTTAAAAAAACAACTTCATTTCAAAAAAAATTAAAATAAAATTTCAAAATAGATGTCAGCCTGTCAACCTAAAAGTCAAATCGCCTAATCCACAACTTAAGCCTGGATCAGAAATGGATTGAGTCATTTAACCATGCTATGCTTAAAAGAGAGTAATCAATGTAAACTTATTACTGTGTCTCATGATGCGGCATTGTAACACTTGAGCATTACCAAAAGATAAAGAGTGGAAAACAATGTGTCGCTTGCTTTGCTTCCTCACTAAAACCCTAACATTATCAAAATATATGTACTTACCGTAATCCTTTGGGTGCTTTATCATATCCAAAAGGATGGTATAGAAGTCTAGAATTGAGTATTTGAATCCTGATAGTTTACTTTCCAATTCCTTGATGGCTTTAGATGTAGCACTGTTATGCTTCTTTATCATCTGTAATGATACTTCTTCACATCCATCACCACGGAGTTCTTCGCTTTGTCTTACGGCTGGTTGGCAACCTCTTGGCCCTACGTTTAAAATAGCAAATTTCCTTGCACCAAAATTGTACAATTCCTGCAAATGCCGACAATGAAAAAGAAAAAAAAAATGCGAAGAATCTCAATATGTAAATAATTACTTGCTAAGTTTTACACACAATACACTTAAATGAATAAAGAAATATTTTCAGTTTTTTTATCGATTTATGTATACAGGTACAAGCAAAGTCCTAGGTACCAGGTTAAATCTAAAATGATTTGTTTTAAGACTTTCTGTTTTTAAGGGGAAAAAAAACTAAAACAACATCCATTTAAAAAAAAAGGTGAAATGGAATTTTGACCAAGTTATAATAGAGTTATAGGTTCATCTGCCAGGTTATCTAGGTTTAATAAGGTTAATTTCCACTAACTTGGTTCAATTTCTAATTGTCGATTGGATCATCGATTAACTGAGCTAGGTTTTGTAACCCTTTATACGAGCACACACTACTATTTATAAGAAACTTTATTGCTATTACCTTTACAAAATCTGTCACGTTACCCACCATATTGTTCACAAATTCATCTCGCTCCAGCTGAGTAGCATTAGGGTAATTATCAACAAAATAAGAGTAATCATTGGCTCCAACAGAAGTCGCATAGACTGCTTGGCTCAGCAGTTTCTTTGCCTCTTTGTCCCCAATCTGCTCCTCCGTCGAAATGGCCACGTTCTTGAAGTTGCTAAGTTGCATGCCAAGAGTAATCTGGAAAATAAGGCAATGGTAAGCCTTTGAAGCACAAAACGTACATAACCTTTCAGCTATTTCTACCAGTCCCGTGAAGTGCAAACTGGGACAATCACATACCACTCCAGGATCAGTGTCAGGAAAGACACCAGCTCCAGCACTTGCGAAATTTACTCCATTAGTGAAATTAATACCAGGTTGTAAATATGGGGGGACGAACGGTTGACCGATCTTTGTTGCTGCATGTAATTATCCATTAGAAAATTTAAATCAACCCAAAAAACTTAACAACAATTTCGCAAAACGATTCATATTATATTGTCCAATGCTTACCGATGAAGTCAACAATGAGACGGCCATCGGTGAATCTCCCAGTAGGAAAGTGGAAGAAGGTTTCTCCATATGGCCAATAATTTGCTCTATCCGAAACGCTGAGATTGATATAGTTATTGTTTCCTGCATCAAAGATTGAATCTCCAAATATGAACATAGCAACATGTCTTTTTGGCTGTCTAGAGCGATCACATAGGGAGATTTCTGGGATGCGAAGGCTGGCAAGGAAATTGAGCAGAAGAAAATTGAAGGTTAATTTTGATGCAGCCATTACCTATCGTTCCCAATGTCGCTTCGCTCTTCCATTCCACTTATTCATAGAGGTCACACCATATTCTTGCATGTTGACAACTCTGATTTGGGCACTTTGGACACGTTACAGCAATTCAGACAATAAGACAAAGGCTAGTTAGGTGAATCTGTATGAATTTATACAATTGAAGGTATCGATATTTATTTATTTTTAAATAGATTTGAATTCTCAAAATTATACTAATTAAATGAAATTTAAAAGGATGGTAGGTGTAAGAAAACTTCCATGAGGTATTATTATTAATTAAATAACCTCTGTTTTTTATACTGATTTTCATTTATAATTGCATTTCAAATTTTAACTTGATAGAAGTTAATATATTTTATGATTCATAAAAAATTTATTTTATAACCATTTTAATGAAATATATATTTTTTTAAAATTTATTTTTTATAAACTACGATTAAAAATTTATTCTAAAAAATCATAAATATGAAGAGATGATGTCACAGAGT
>NW_011500759.1:10778-52123 GCF_000495115.2 Populus euphratica
TAAAAAAAAATTGAATTTTACACACAATAATTATAAATATACTAAATCTACTTGACCCAATTCAAGATTTAAGTTATAGATTAGACAAGTTGATCTAAATCAACAAAACATAATCTAATTTTATTTATAAAAAAATAATATTGACTCAAAAATAAATCAAGCAAAGCAAGTTTTATGAATTATTAAAACTCAGTTAATTAAGAGTTGCAGCAATTCAGATTGATAAACAAAGGGAGTAGCTGAATCTTCCCTTTCATTTCTTTCAAATGATGATCAACTGGTTATTCCATCATCTAAATTCCAACCAGTCAAAAGGTAATAAATCAAAGGCTAGTTAGTTGAATCTTTAGATTAGATAATGCCAAAGACGTTATTAACCTAATAGATTGTTAACTGAATATCTTTTTGAGTGCACTGTTGTGTTTTATATTAACAGATCAGTGTGTTTTACATATGTTATTTTTAAAAAAAAAAAATTATATTTAAAAAGATTAAAAATATGATCATAATATAATATTTTTAAGCTAGTTACGCGTGATGAGTTTAAACACATTTAAATTTAAAAAGCTATGTACCACACCCATCATCCCCAGGCTTTGTTATACAGTAAACTTAACTATAATTGCATCTAGCAAATTATTACATCCAACATCCTCGAACTCATCATCAATTAGCCATTCCACCATCTAAATTCTACCCAGTCAAAGGTAATAAGCCAAAGGCTAGTCAGTTGAATCTTTAGACTGGATAATGCCAAAGACATTATTATCCCAATAGATTCATAATTGATTTTTTTTTTTATTGCAGTAAGTTTTATATTAATAGATTAGTGTGGTTTATATATGTTTTTTTTTAATTCATGTCTAGCATATTAGAAATTTTCATTACAACATTTAATAGTTTTATTGATGAAATTTTTTCGTCAATGTGAGATTATCATTCCATCGGTAATTTTACTAATTAATTCATTGATGAAATGAATCATTTGGTATAACATTTGTCCCTAATTATATTGATAAAAAAAAATGATGGTTTTACAGATAAAAAATATGTATGCTAAAAAAAATACCCATGGAAAATATGTCGACGGAATTATCCGTCGGCATATTTCCATCAATGATTGTGGTATATGTAGTTAAGTTTTTTCAACTCTCTAGAAAATACAAACGGACTGAGACAGTCGGTATTTCTATTGGTAAATTACCGATGAAATTAGTTATGTCGACATATTTTTATAAGTGATTATGGCATATGCAGTTAAGTTTTTCCAACTCTTTGAAAAATACAAACAGACTGAGGCAATCGGTATTCCCATTGGTAAATCACCGATGAAATTAGTCTATTAGTGATTGTGGTATATGTAGTAATTTTTTTCAAACTCTCTAGAAAATATCAATAGATTGAGATTGTCAGTAACTCCATCTATAATATTTTTTAAAATTAAAATTATATAGAATAATTAAAAATAATAATAATTAAGCAAATCAAATTGTATAAAATCAAATTATGTAAAAATAAAATTGAATGATATAAAGTCCAAATATTCATTACAATTTTAGTTGTACAAATAAAAAATTAAACTAGAATAATGGCAGCACTAAAGGAGGAGGAGGAAGTTGGTCGTTTCCAGGACCATATGACCAAAAATGAAGCACACGCGCATCACTCATTTGTGATTTTATGTCCATGACCATTTGGCATAGTTGTTTATAATCTGTCGAGAGTTGTTCTCTTTTTTTACATGAGTCGTATGTTGTTGTGAGATCACGAACTCCTAAAACTGAGTGCTCGATAATGATTGGAAGTTCCCAACGGTTGAGACACTACGGGTCGCTCACAAGTTTTCAGCCATAATATTTGAGAGTTCGTATACCTGATTTCTATCAGGTCCATCAGACATTCCTACCTCCATCAACAAATCTAGATCAAAATCCAGATAGGTTGAAGGATTGTCCTAATGTCTCTCCATCAACTTGCTATTATATTTCTCCCAAAAATTAAAAAAGAAACCATCAAATTCAATTCAAGAAAATAATAACTTACGAAAGAAAATAGTTGAACGAACATACCACGAAGTGTTTAGCGCGGTTGTCAACAAACTGTTGCACCCTCTTTTGACGATCTTCACTCTACACGTGTGTCTTCATAAAAAGCTTCATTGGACTCGACTCACATCCAAGAGATGTAGCCTACAAGAAAAAAAAATTACAAGTTAAATATATTTATAAATAACAATGAATTAATTAAAGATAAATGTTATTAAAATTAGTCTCACCATCCACTTCGTACGTGCAATGAACGAAACGGAGCTGCAGTATATATGGTAACCAAATCATGAATTTGTTGGTTTCAATTCTCAACACTGGATTGTGAGCGTTGTGTAAATCACTTAAATGTCAAGTGCTATATATACTACACTCATATATCCTCCAGAATGTATAATAACCTAAAATCCCTCCAAGCCACTATGTTATTCCAACTTGATAGAGTATTATCTCTAACTTTTTTTTTAGTTTTTTTAACGTTTTATATCAAAAGTCATGTTATTCCAACTGGGTAGAGCATTATCTCTAACTTTTTTTTAGTTTTTTTAATGCTTTATATCGAAAGTCATGCAACCTTTATAATACAAATGTATTTCATGTGAGTTAATGACAAATTAGATTTTAATATATAAACTTTTAAAAAATATCATATTATTTTTGAAGTTATCTAATTACAACATAATTCTCTAAGACCCTCTTTATAATATTATTATTTGCTCTATCTTACTTGAATTTGTTCTACATATAAATAATTTATTAAAAATAAATCAATAGTTTCAATATAACATAAAAAATCATTAAATTTTTTAAATTAACACTAATTTTAAATTTTTTAAACCATGTATCAATATAAAATTTTTAATTAAGATATTTGAAAACCTAACTGCGAAACAATAAAATTACCACCAATAATTTTAAAAAAAATCAATGATTTTGAAAAAGCTCTACTCTGCTGCATTGTCTGGCGATGCTGGTTCAGTCCCTTTTTGTACCCATCAAATTTAGGTGTTTACCTTTCAACTCAGGTCTGGAAGATTCTTAACAGTTTAATGCAACTTCCAAACCAAGTTTTTAGCACACCAATAATACTGTTCTCGCAATTAAACTAGAAGAAACACGATGCTGATTTCAAAGATTACATTTAATTTCACACCGAAAATTCAAGTGCAGCTCATGTTGCTGAGGATTACAACAGAGTTTGTTTATTTTCTATCAAGGAAGAAAAATCAGATTCAATCCATAAGAGAAATACTACTGCATCATTTGCAAGTGTCATTCTCCCAAACACTGTCCCAGGAACCACTTGGAGCTGGCTTTGGTCCTTCTATGTAAAGCGGGTTTGCATTGGTACCTTCTGGTCCTGGAAGAGGAAGTCTATGGGGACCATGCGGGTGGGCCATTCTAGGCTTTGTTTTGATCCCTAGCAGCCTCAATACAAATCTAGCCACCTCTCCATACAACATACCAGAGCGATCGAAAAGCTGTCACAATTAACTTTTTAAATAACTTCTTGTATCAAAATACACGGAAATGATGTTTTTTTTATTTTTAAAAAATTATTTTTGATATTAGCACATCAAAATAATTTAAAAACACTAAAAACATATTAATTTAAAATAAATAAAAAATAAAAAATTAATTTTTTTCAAAAATGTTTTTGAAATGCAGAAATAAACAAACTCTATATAATGCTGATTTGGACCACAGAAGATAGCTGTTCCTACAAGCTACAGTTCAAAGGATTTCCAAAGATTGGTGTCTCAAAACTTCAACACAAAGCAATTTGCTACGAAACACAAAGATAGAAGCCATCTAGCCATATCCCATTCTAATATAAAATGGGAATTAAAAATATGCATCCGCTCACGAACATGGATGAAATTGCTTCCAAGTTTAATTTATTCCACAAAGTGTTTATGATCACCCTAACATCAACACCATTGCAGCTGGCAGCTTAAATTAATGAGAACTAGTTAATACTATCAAGTTGGATGACATAGGTTTGATCATGCATAATGATATTATGACAAAAGTAAAAAAGCAAGTGTTGAGAGCCGGACATGAGATAATATTTTATCTGACAATCACTTAACCAGCAAAAAACAAGGTGCAAGGAAAAAGATAGTGAGAATACCTGAAGAAGTGCAGTCATGAGCATGTGAAAAGCCTGTGTATTCTGGTCTATGAGAATCGATATGCGACCAAAAAAGTTCACCACGCCTTGCAACTGTCATCATAGAGAAAATGGTGATTTTCTAGAGAAGAATAATAAGGCAATTAAACTAATCAGATATGTTCCTAAGCAACTAATTTAACATGATTGCAATTTGAAAGGTGAAATTCTTCCGGCAAGTCATATGCATTGGGCCATTGGGTATCTAATTTGATATGATCTCTGCTCTTACCCAACAACATTAGACTTTAATAAACATTTAATTGGACCATGTCTATAAATAAATTACATTTATAACTCCAATCATTTCTTGAAACAGCATATGTAACTAATCAAAAGAAAACCATAGGTATTACCACTCGAAGAAATGAAATCCAAAACCCTGGTGGAGATGGAGGTGCACCAAAAGGATTATTAGGGTCTTGAGCTCCATAAGGACCACCCATGCCCATTCCATAACCACCCAATGGGCCTCCGAAACCACTATTATACATTCCACCACCATACATCCCAGAACCATAAAGTCCAGAATACCCTCCTCGATACATGTTGTTTCCATACAGCCCTCCACCATATGATGAACCATACATTCCTGACCCATATCCAGAATTATAATTCAGAGTGGAATTATAACCTGAAACAGGTTAGGAGAAAAAAGGTTAAACAAGATTCAACTATCACAACAAAGAGCAAAACTTTATATTGCTAATAAAAATCTCTACTCGCCTCCATAGCTGCTCATGCTATAATTCTGCTCCCAAGGCCTTGAAGGAAGAGGCCTACCAACAGCATTTGTGTTTGCGGCACTACCTGAGCTTTGAACAATTTCTCCGGGCCTTGCAGTTCCTGAAGCCTCAACGACATCACTTGTGCTGCCAGCTGATGGTGGTTTAAAAGGTGTAGCACCAGAAGAACCACCAGCTTGCTCCCAGGGTTTCGGGGGAGGATTGTTAGCTGCAAAATGGAACCACATAGTTACATCACAGAAATTTTACAGGGTAAAGCAACTAAAAATTAAATAGCATCTAAAGAGTGAACGATGTCAAAAAAGAATGCACGCAGAGAAGATAAGTGACATGATTTTTACATAGGTAAGAAAAGGCATCTTGGCAGATCAGTACAGCTCGAGAGTCATTTTTCAGCATAACAAGTTTGCAAAATAGATTACAGCAAGTTGAGAGATTCGAAAAGGATGCAAAAAGAAGATGAGAAAATGAAATTTATCACAAGTCAATGCAACAAAGAAAACGAAGAAATTATTAGGCATATAAAAAGCTAAACACCATGTTTCCTAAGCATCTTTCAGAAAGACCTCAAGCACAGCTTATAATCAGAACAAATTTCCACATGATTACACCTTAAACTTCTATTGACTCCACAAAGTAGAACCTTTTTACCTTTCACAAGTTCAACTCATAATCACAACACCAACTTCGAAGAAATGCTATTTCTTTATCAAAGACAAAAATCCCATGAAAAAAGTTCACAAATTTATATTCTAAAAAGACCTTCAAACTGTAATTATTTTTTAATAAAACTAAACCCACTATTCCTTTATCAAATACAAAAAACCCATTTCTTCTCCTTTCTCTTTTCCATCTTTCTTACCAACCAAACACAACCCATAAATATAATTTTAAAAAACCCATAAAGATCCCATCTTTGAAACTAAGAAAAAGCTCCCATGATCCCTTGATTAATACTACACAAAACCCATAAATCAGTCCTCTTTCCTTCAACTAAAAAGATCATCTCGAGATAGAAATAAATAAAGACATACAAATTAAAATTAATTAAGAGAACCAAAGGATGGATTTTTTTTCTGTTTAGACAAACCTGATGGCTGTGGGTTGGATGCCATGCGAGTTGCAGAGAAAAGGCATCAGTTATTGCAATGAGAGAACAGAGATTTACTGCAGAACTAAGAAAACAGTGTTGTACGAATATATATATCTTAATTTTATTCTTTTTTTATTTTATTTTGTGATTGTTGCTTTTACAGTATCCGCGCTCTGAAGGGTCCAGTTGTGCTTGTTTGTAATTTTGCTGTTGCTGACATGGATTTTTCCTTTCTTTAATGGCTAGTTGACTAACCAGTAGTTTGAGAGGAAAAACTGAAGCAACTTCTCCTCCCCTCTTTCACCCCTTTTTTTTATATATAGTTACAGGAACCATATTTTTAAAAACCAGCAGGCAACCCGTTATTGATTAACTTGATGGGATCAAGTTTTTTTTAAAAAAAAAAAAAAAGTCGGACTAGGTTTCCCGATTAACAAAGCAAAACCTAATTAAAAAATCAATTGCAATATATTAATTATATAAAAATAAAATTGTTTTGATTTATAAAAAAAATAAAATTAGAATGAACTCAATCAATCTATAATTTAGATTTTGAACTTGATTAATTATCAGACTAAATTTAAAAACTCTAACAAAAAAGATTAAAAATACCAAATTAGATAAATTAACTCAAGTATTTTAAAATGTTATTATAGAAAAAATAAAAATAAAAAGAGGTTTTTCAAAGGACTTGGTCAAACCAATTCTTGGATTAGCGAATTACGGAATTGACCTTTTAGGCAGACTGAAATTTATAACCCATTTTTTCATTTGGAATGAAATATATTGTAGAGAGTTAATAAGAATTTTATTTAAATAAATTTGAAAGAGGATTTGAATCCTTGCAGCCATGTTAAGAGCACGAGTCTTAATCACCGGACCAACTCTTCGAATTCTTAAATATTTCGAGATTTACCAAATCACAATCCCTAGAGTTATAAAATAGAACAATATAACTAAAGTCAATAACGTACTCTTGATCCACGCTTAACCGAATTAACTATATTCAGACATCAAAAGCAGTTGCCCTGTGAAAACGCTTGCTTGCTTGCTCAAAGAGGTCCATAGATTTTGTTAATCTTTTTCAAGTTTCTTGATTATCTAAGTAGTTCACATACCAAGGAGGATTGCAGGAGCGCGCGTTTGTGCTTATCTGTCTGTGATACTGTCATGACAAACAAGGAAGTTTGACAGCCAAAAGTAGAAAGAAATGTCGTCAAACTTGAGCATTTTCCATTTTCATAAATTGAGATGTAAAACCCTACACAATCTACTAGGTTTAAGGGCACTACAGTGCATAACATAAGAACACAGTTCCCCGATTATGTTTCTACAACTAAACATCTTTTGCCACTTCTAGCATATACAGCATTATACATTAACATCAACTATGTCATACAAAATCATCTCTCTTTTTCCTAACTTTTCTCCCCCACTCTTTCTTTTATGGAATTCTGACAACCAATCATACAACTATATTTCTGCACCGGGAATGTTCGGTTGTACTGCATTGGAGTCCAATTTGTGATTGGTTCTGCAAATACTTTGAAAGAAAGAATTGCAGATGAATTATGGCAAGTACATACTCCTCATTTCAACCAAAAAGACACGAGCTAGACTCATAGATTGCCCGTGTCACCCATGTGTTCGGAGCTTCCCGTCAAAAAGCAATTGCTGCTGTCTGAGCTTCCCATAGCAAAAGGCGTGTGACGGACAAGGAACTTCACACTACGAGTCCCAACATATTCCATTATCTCCAGACACTCCAGCAAGTCAGAGTCGCTCACCAACAATACCCACTCCTCTTCGTCATCTAGATACTTGAGCTGGAATGTTCCAGTTTGCAATTTGAACCTCTTTGATACTTCTTCGTAGAGTTGGAGACATCCTGCTGCTGATGGATCAAATTTGAATCGTATTATATCTTCTCTGTACCTGGCTTTTACAGTAATTTTTAAATCACCATCACCAAAACTAGTTCTCTCTTTTGAATGCTTCCTCTCCTCGAAGCTCGGAGAGCTTGATATGCTGCCATGCATAATTGAACCAGAGCTGTTTGATGAGTCAGTCATGCTTGAACAAGTATGCTGGTTGCGCTCTACATTTCCATCATCACCCTCCATTTTGGTATCCATCTCCTCAGCAGCAACAAAGGGGAGTGAGCTTCGAGGCACAATGCAGGAGTCCGAGTTCTCTAGTATAATACCGCCATTTTTCATTCCCCCTATGTTGCCTGCTTTTGCAAAAGAACCTGGGAGGTCATTCTCGAGACAAGCCCAAGGTCCAGAGCCAAAGCTAGTCTGTTCACATAATCCAGCACCTATTGCAACTGACTTGGAATCTGCACTGCAATCAATCACATGAACACTACAGTCCTTTAACTCCCCCCCGCTAACTATGCAACATTCATCCTCTTCAACTTTAACAGTAGAATTATTTCCATCAGTACAAGAAGCCGGAAGTACTGAAACTACATCGTGGTTAGCTGGTTCAGAATTTCCATTGGATAGGTTTTTTGCTTGAAACACAAAACCATTTTGATGATCAAATTCTTGATTCATGGAGACCCCTGCTACAAAACCACCTGTGGTTGGATCAAATTTCAGCCCTCCTTCCACCCCCTGAACAGAATCAAGCACAGTCTGTATTTTTCTTAATGAGCGGTTCGCCTTGTTTATCTTTCGGGATGGCCATCTGGATATTCCATGTTGTCTGCAAATTCTCTTCAGTGTTGTGGGGCAAACTACACAGAAATTTAAAGGGTAACCACAAATTATTCTAAAAGGAGGCAAAAATGCTATCCTGTTTTCAAAGGATATGTTGACAGAGGGCATAGAGAATAGTTAAACAAGGAAACAACCAACAGTACATCCCAAGTTACTAGTTCCACCAATACCAGGAATAAAAGAACCTTGGTTGATGAAGCTAAATGATCCAAACAAAAATTTCAACAATTCATAAGAAATGGAAGAACAACATTTTCATGAGTCAAATGAAAAATCCTCCAGAAAGCTTAGATATTTAAAGTCTGATTTCATAAGTATATACATGGCATGGAGCTCACCACCAATGCTTTTGGCAGCATCCTTGAGACTTCCAGAAAAGTATTGCTGAAGAACGCTCAAGCTCACAGTTTTCTCCGCTGTGCTTCTCTTTTTCTCCACCTGTCTTCTAGATCCACTCGTCGTCTATGCAAAATATATATATATAAATGAAAAACAAATTCTGTTCAATACAATAAGCATGTTCTTTCTACTTTTGGGAAGCTAATTCACCAAAAGGGACAGAAATACATCTCAAGGAAGTTACCTGTACGTTAGAGCTATTTGATCCTATTTTATCATTTTTTGAACTACACACATTAAGAGGCAGATTGGCAGCCGAGTTCAAGTTTCCTTCTGATAATGCAGTTTGAGAGCTTCCATTTGATATGGAAATTGGTTGGAAGCTTGGCAGTGCTTCCTTTGGCAACCCAACTTCAGAACATTCCTGTCCAACAAATTCTGTATCTGAAACTGTTCTCAAACTCTTACAAATTCTCTGCATGGTACCTGAGAGGTTGTTCAACAGGAGTTGCTGGTCTGAACTCTCCTTTATATTGACAGGGAGAAAGAGCTCTAAAATATAGTCATCATCACCAGTGTAGGTGCTTCTTAGCCTGATTGCAACTGCAGCATTCAGACCATACTTGCGTGCATGATGAACAAGTGGATACTCAGTTATATCATATGTCTTCACATCAGGGAAGAAGAAGGGATGATTTGATTGCACTGCTTTTCCAGCTATACCTTGCCCTTCCTCAATATAATGTTCAGCACACGCATGCACAAAACCTTGCATCTCTCTGTCATTCACATAGCAAGCTGTACCTTCAATGCACAAGACACATTTACCACTTGACCTTGAATTGGCTTCCCTAACACGCACTTTTATGATTTCATCAACAGCTTCCTCAGTATAATTGCAAGGCATCCATGTAAGAGCCAGTGGCAATCTATGTGCATGGCATACAGCTCGTAGAACATCGGCTATTTCAGACAAGGCAGCTCTTTTGTTGCTTGAGAGACACTGAAAAATAATGATTTCCGTTAGACAAAGACAAAGTGCTGATTGAAAGTGTTCAGAGTTAGGCCTTCTCATTGTTTACTCTTATTTATTTCATTATCAAATTGCAGGCTTGTGTTTTGCACCCTTTCCATTAAGTGTGGATGCTAGAACTATCCAACAAAAAGAAAAAGGAAGTTGCAGATAAATACCTGAGGAAGAAGTCGAGGAGGTGGAGTGCTCCTTAAGTTCACAGCCTGCAAAAAGTCAAGTCAAGAATTAACAGTGCCATCCAGCATATATTTTCACATAAAGTTTGGATTCTGATTCAGATGGTTGTCACATGAAACAACTGGCAAGCTTTAATCATCGATTCATAAATTTCAAGATGCAAAAAGTGTCCAAGTGATAAAAGTAAAGAACTTTTAAAACTAATATGCTTCAATAAAACCAAAAGGTGTAGACTTCCATACACTAAACTAGCTTGTATCAGTAGTTGTTTTAGTGATAGAAACACAAAAACCAGGACATTAAACATTTATTCCCATCATATGCAACAATTTTGCTTGTCATCCTTAAATGATGCAGAATATTGAGGACAACAAATTAATTCCTAGATGATAAATCGAATGTTCTTGATCAAAATGCAGCAAATTATAGTTCTAAAACATAATAGCAAGAAAAAAGAACTTTTTGTTATCAACAACATACCAAGTACTTACAGGCTGGACTCCCATCCAAAGAAATGGAAGAAGCAGAACAAGAGGTTTCAAAAGGGAGGAACTTATTCATGAACAACAATTTGTTCTCACTCGGAGCAAACAATTTCTTCCCTCCCTCTCCTTTACAGGGTTTTGAAATGGAAAACAGGTTGCTAGGCAAGATACATAATTTATCATTGAAATTGCGCAACACAGACAGATTTAAATGGGAACAAAAGCTTTTTTACCAAAATATATAGTAAAATGAAACTAACCTCAAGCGCATCACAAACATTTTCCATCTCTGAATCAAAATCTGGTTTCTCCTTAACAGTGACAAGTTCCAGAACAGCACAGCAGGACATCTCATCAGGATCAAAGATCGGTAATGCAAAAGAGCCCCGGACTTCATGATCAACTGCATGCTTTGCCCGCAAGTATTCGGCCTTGCGATAATATCTTACATTTGAAGTCCACTCTGGAAGTTTGGAAATGAATACACGACCAGGAAGTCCTAGAGGCACACCAGGCTTCACTTCTGCAGAGAAAGTAAATGTTCTAGACACTTCTCGGAACCCTGCTAGCATTTGATCAAGCAAGTATGGTTGCTCTGAAGTGCTCAACATATATTGATCCCCACTCCTTATGGGAACCCATACTTGTGCCAAAATACCCCCTCCATATGAAACCTTCAACAGGGATAATGCCCTTAGCATCCTCTCATCTAGTGAAGGCCCAACTGGCTGTGACATAATATAATACGTTGTGTTTGGGAAATGGTTTTGCTGACCGACTCCATTATCATGTTTTGCACCCAAATCATCAGCATCAATTGAATCTGAGGGATAACCAAAATGGGAATTTGTTTGCTGAAGCATCACTTTATCTCCACCATTGTAAGAAGTCCCAGCAGCATTTATTGTTTCCTGTATTGAAGCAGAATTTTGTTCTGCAAAACTTCCTGCATCAAAGGATGGATAGGATGTCGAAGGAAAAGATGGCGTTCCATAGGGGGCAAGCATTTGATCCATAGCTGATGAGTTGTTGCACCATCCAGCATACATATCAAAATTCATAAGCTCTGAAAAACTGTTGAATGGGTCCTCAAAAAATGAATTCCTTGGAGCGCCATCGGAAGTTGTGACAATATCCATCTGAGCTCTTGGTGAAGCCCAATAACCCATCTCCTTTTCTTTTGACGAGAAGGAGTTCTCCATTTTTTATACAACTAACCAAAATACACTCCTAATAACCTCACCCCTCTTTTGAGTCAGAGCAACATCCAAAGGAACTCAATTCTTCCTCCCTTAATAACTTCCTTAACGTGCACATTACTAATTAAACTCCACCTTCAAATCCATCAAAGTTCCACTCTTCTACCCTCTAAACAAACAACTCAATTTCCTCTCTTTAACCTTCTTTGTTTTTCATTTGAACAACTAAAACCAACTCAATTGCACTTAAAAAACCAACCTTTCACGTCTTTCAATTGCAATTACCCACAAAGCTAAATCTCACTTCCTTTCAATCCTGTATATATATAGTAGCACAAGCCAATAAATCAAGATATATCAGCTTACAGCAACCACCAAACACACATAACTACATTTAGAGTCTAATCAATACATCACTACCGCCTTTCTATAAATAGCAACCAAAATCTAATAACATGACATCTAAAATTTTTTGCAATATCCAAAGCCTCCGAGCTTCACTGCAACATAAGTCCACACTCCACAATCAAAAATAACTCACAAAATCCACCTCCAAATTTTTCTTCTATATATATATAAGCACATAAATATAGCTACACATGAGTAAAGATTGTGTCTTTTTTTTACCCATGTGCATATAAAGCTTGAGTCTTTTTTATCCGGGGTTGCTTAGAAATGGTCAAAAAGACTCTGGATAATTGAATTCAATGTAAATGAACTAAAAGGAAACACGACCACAAACAAAACATCAACCTTGACCACAAAAAGAAACAAAATTGTCAAAAAAACAAACACTTACAAATCCAATCTCCTCGAAACTTTGCAATTTGTTTCAGTAAAGATGCCAAGGTAGAGAGTCAGGTCTGTGAGAGAGAGAGAGAGAGAGAGAGAGAATGCTGTGTATGAATAATTACTAAAAGGAGAAACCCTATAGAGGCGGTAACTACCAGATTTATTATTTTTTTGGAGGGGGTGGATTTTTCTATACAAAAGACCTTGGGTTGCTAAAAACGGCAAGGTTGGTTATCTTTAATATACTTTTTGTTTTTTCGTTGGAGGAGTTTACAACAACGAACTTGGAATTTTTTAATAATTACACTGTTTCATGTTAAAATTTTGAAAATGACTAAGGTAGTGAATCTGAATTTATTTATTTTTTTATCAGAAGGTGATATTCTCATCCAGCTTTTATGAATGGAGATTAAGATTTGATTTGATCTTCATGTGTTCATGTCAAATTAACTTTTTTTATATAATGTTTTATGCTATAAATATGTGATAAAGAATTTATTTTAAACAAAATATGCTGTTTTACTATTCAAATTATGCTAAAATGACTATGGTGTTTCACTTTTCATATAATTATTAAAACAGGGAGGGAAGATGATGGCGCGTCAGTGTTTTTTTTAAAAAAAAAATTATCTTTTCAACTTTCCTTTAATTTTATCATTCTTTTACTTTTTTATATAAAAAATTATAGTTTTTTAATTTAATTATTCAATATTGGATTTGTATTAAATTTTTATGTTGTTTTTTTCAATTTCATCATTTAACATTTAATTTATTTTAAATTAGTTTTTATAATTTATTTTGGTTTGATTTCTACAAAATTTTTGTAATCTTAAGCAAACATCATAATATTTGATAAAAGTAGTTTTTTTAGTAAAGTTATCAAAACATGTGGAATTTATAACCTAAATCACAAATTTAACATTTAAGTTGCGAAATATAAATCAATATAATAAGTCATTGTTTTAATATTTAAAAAAATAATGTTATCTTGAAAATGCAAACCATGTTTTTTTGTTTATCATTTAAATTATTTTTGAACTCATCGAATTAATTTGGTTACGTTAAGATAACTTTCACATTACTAAACAATTAATTGAATTAAAAGATTTTAATGTTGATTTACTTGGTCAAGTTTAATAATAATATCAAATAATTTTTTATGATCTAAATATTTTTATATATTTTTAAAAAAAAAATTGATACAACTCTTAGTATAAGCTTATAAACTAGTTTGTGCTATCTGTATACATATATGATAGATTTCATATTTTAGCATAGTTTCTTTTTTCTTCACTTAAAACCATAAATCTAACAATTATTCACTCGAAGTAATCATTTCTCTTGTGTTAAGTGATAAAGCATTATTGTAATTAATCAAATTTATGAGCAATTGATTTATTCATCTTATTAAAATAAGGGTTTGATTGTTCTTAGGTTTTTTTTTAATCCAAGAAATCAGGATTTTTTTTTAATTTCTCGAGGAGAAACTACAATACCAATGCAAGTTGTTGATTGTTTAAAAACCCAAAATATCATTGAATTTTTGTTGATAATTTAATAATAATAAAATCTTTGAACATGTCCAGTTTGAAGTAAACAAGTAAGATAGGATACACTTTTCCCTCCTTTCATTTATGGAGAATGCACTTGCGCAAGTGCTTGTTTACATGGCAACTTGCTAGGAAAGACAACGGTGAAGAAGACAATGACCCTTTGATTTGGACTCATAGATCTTACCTCCTCACCTCTCTTACGACAAATAACACCATTGATTATTTGAAGAAACCAAGAACAACATAAAACAAGCAAAGAACCCTAATTTTTCAAAAAAAATCATGTACTCGTGGGTATATAAAGTGCTTGAGATATTTCGATAATAAATAAAAATTTAATATTATAAAATATAATTTTTTTTGTTATATTTAAGTGAAAGTATTGAAAGAAAAGTTGCAACTAAACCAAATTGTCAACCTTTTGATCAGTCTGAAGTCAAAAGCGCAGCTATTAAGATACCATTGGCATAACTTTGCAAGGCAAAGAAGTATTCCTTCTTTCTCTGAAATTTAATTTTATCCTGAGAAGTCTTTTCACAAGGTGGAGATTTGTAAAAGAAAACGACATTTTTTTGTTGAAAATAAATTTCTGTGTTTCCCCTAATTGATTTTATGTTGGGTTCGTGTTTAAAAAATAATAATATTTTTTTATTTTTTTATGTTTTTATATTGTTTTAATATGCTTATGTTGAAAATAAATTTTAAAAATTAAAATATATATATATATTATTCTATGTATTTTCAAGCAAAAAACACTTAAATAATAATAACTACCATAATATTAAACACTATCTTAAAGAAAGCTAGAAAAACTCTTTTTCTTTTTTCTTCCACTCCTCTTGCTCTTCTCATATTTGATCCTTTTAATTTTTTATACATGTTATAATATTTTATAAAAATACCTAAAAGATAGTAAATAAAAATCCAAAATTTGGGCTTATTATCAAATCTTATTAGCTATTTCATGATAATGATCAAAATTGAAACTTTTGGGAATTATAATCAAAGAATAACAACTCATATTTACTCCGAGGAGAGAGGGAGAGATATAAGGAGGAGGGAGAAATATACGAAAAGAAATTAAAAACAAATATTTTTATCTTGTATAAAAATATTTTTATAATTTTTGGTGGGTTTAATATTTTTTTTTTCCATCATCTATCTATCTCTTTTTAAAGAACCAAGCACGCACCAAACATTAATAAAGTAAAAGATTCATGCGTAGGGATGAGCTTGGATGTTCAAATATATATGTTGTAGAACTTAAGTGTGAGAGATCCTCACCTCTTAGCTTGTTGGCTAGTTAGGGTCAAGTAAGTGGGCGAGGATCGATTTGATTGGCTTGGTTGGATTTGTCTTGATATTCCTTGCAATCACTTATTGTTATATTCTCTAGATTGCACCATGAATCTTAAGGGCAATATTAAGAAAATCAAATCATAAGGATTGAGACAAAGCATTGTTGAGCACAGAGGGATGAAAGTATAGTTTTCCTTTCTCTGCAATTATGTGAACGGTTCATCTCCCCCATGGAAAGATGCCAGAAAAGGGGCTGAAAATGACGTGACACCACTGGCATAGATTCTCAAAATAAAGTCAGGAAGAAAACAAAAGAGAAGGGCCACGCAAATAATAATGATTCTTGACCAAAAAGCTCTGAGATTGATTCTTCGATGATGATGCAAGCCTCGAAAAGGGGCTTCGGAAGGGGTGATACAGTGCTTGAGCACTACAAGAATGTCGAGGGGACTTTAATATTAAGAAATGATGGGCTGCTGATAGAATCCTGAGCCACGAGGAAAGTAAAAGATGGGATTAGATTCCAATCCCCTCTATGATTCTGCTAACTGTTGATGTTTTCCGCCAGCAAAGGCAGACCTATCATGTTAGAGGGTGCTGCTTCTTGATTTTGCAATAAGCTCCAGGGCAGCTGTATCATTAAAATATATACAGGAAAGGAAAGATTTTTTATATATTTTAGAACGTTAATAAAATACTAAATAAGTGGTAGGTACTCCTCCACTCTCATGTTCCTTACCCTAGATTTTAGGTTTGAGTTAAGTCATTTACTTTTATTTTATTTTCAAAAGTAATTTTAAGTTTCAGTCTTAAGGTAAAGTTATGTGCGATCCTATATGTATAAGTGTTCTTCATGAGCTATTAAAAAAACTAAAGGAATCACTGAATTATTGTGATTGCAAATTCATTATATTATGGATCAAAACACTATAATGATAATTTTATTCTGTGGTGAGATTTTTTTTTTATATAAGTTTCATTAATTATTATCAAATTAATTAATAATAACTTATTTTTTTATATTTTTAAAACATAATTAAATAATTAAATTACCTTTAAAATAAAATTTTATTTCACTCGCTTCTGGGCTTTTTTAAAAATATTCATCTTTTCAAATCACATTAAAATGACTAAATTATTCTTAAAAATAAAAATTCTTTAACTAGTTTTCAAGGAATTTCTTGTATTTTTATCATGGTTTTTTCCAATTATAATCAAGTTGATTTTGGAGCAATTTAGTATTTTAATAAATATAACATGTTATTGCTTTTCAGTTAATTTTTCACTAATTTTAAAGATAATCTAAGTTATCTTGAGTTTTTTATTTGTTATTTTTTGTTAAATTTATTTTTTTAAAGAGATTTTATTTTAGAATTAAATTAAATTAATTAATTAAATATAAACATGAAAGGCTTAATTCATGATATTTTATTTAGTTTGCTTTTTAAGTCAATGGTCAAGTGTCACGTGTGGTCTTTTTAATGTTATTTTGTAACCTTTTGAGGTAGTATTTGAATTGACTAGTGAACTTTTTCTGGTTATAGGTTGTGTCTATAATCAAATGATGATGAGTTCTTGATAAAGTTTTTTTTTTTTATTTTCATTATGAGTACGATAATAACTTATTTTTATAGTTAATTATTATTAATTTTTTTCTTTATCTACTAATTTTTATATTATAAAATTAATTGAACCCTTGAGTTTAAATTTTATTTTAAAAAAACACTATTATCAACTGAATATTTTTTTATATTAAAAAAACTGTACAAACTGCAGGTGTAACCTGGACCACATACCAATATAGTTAAAAGTGAGTAAAATATTTATTTAATTTAAAAGTTTTATATTCAAGTCACGTCACTATTTTTTTTTAAATACAATATATTTATTTCTAATTGGTCTCAATCAAAGCTCTAGCGTATTTTCAAATATACGTAGACATGAAAAAAAAAAAGAAGAAGAAGAAGATATCCGTAATCAGTCATCTGAATATTCGATTTTAAAAAAAGAAGAGTGGGGGCATGCTGTGGTTGTGTTTGTGGTGGTGTCATGGAGTACGGTTGTATGGTGCTAAAAGATTATAAGAATGTGAAAAGCATTTATCCACTAACTGTTTGTTTGTTTGTATGTTATAAAAATATTTTAAAAAAATTAATTATTTTTTTATTTTTTTTTTAAATTAATTTTTTTAATATTTTAAGATTATTTTTATTTATTGATATTAAAAATAATTTTAAAAAATAAAAATATATTATTTTAATATATTTCAAAATAAAAAATATTTTATAAAATAATCACTGACACACAGATTTATTTGAGAATGTAGTAGTACAATTTAAAATATTTTAAAAATATATCAAAAAAAAAAATTAAAATTTTTTTTTTTAAATCAGAAAATAAAAATAATATAAAAACATAAAAAATAATTTTTAGTTAAAAAATTAAAATTCAAGGTAACGAGGTTTAGGATTTATCTGAAATATGATAACAGTGATTTTTATTTATAAATATATTAAAATAATATTTTTTATTTTAAAAAGATTATTGTTGATATTCCATTCAAATAATTTAAAAATATTAAAAATATATTAATTTTTTTAAAAAATAAAATTTTTTAAAATGCATACTAGGCCGCGTTTCGCCCTGATAAGCCCCTGTAATTCGCGGCTTGAAACTGTACCTGAAGTGAAGTGTCAATTATTGCATGTACTGCTCTTGTTGTGATGGCTGATGTGTTCTTAACGCTGAGACATAGATTGCTGCACAGTCACAATTGCTCAAACAAACATGGAGATTAATTTCGCCATCATTGTCTATCCTCAACTTCTAGGTGCAAAAAAAAATGTACTCTGCTTCATCGTATGCATGCAAATTTGCCACCCCATGCACTGTATTTGGCACACAGTACCCTTCACAGGGTTCTCATTTGTGCCTGTGTACTGAAAACTGGCGACGTTAGATTCACTGGCGGTGGTGGTCATAGACATCGGCAAAACTCAGCTTTTCTGGAGTTCTTTTTTTGGTACAATTGTGTAATTTAAAAAATATTAAACTTTGTTTTAAATGTTTTTAATGTATTAATATTAAAAATAAATTTTAAATAAAAAAATTATTTAAATTAAAAAACACAACTCCAATCAAGATATTAACATATTTTATTTCTTTTTTGTCCTTTCTTCGTCATCGTGGGCGCGTAGCTTTTTGAACAAAAGGCTAGCTATGCCATTTTATTTCCTGCGTTCACTTGAGATATATTATTATGATAAAGTAAGAAACATATGCACTGCTAACGGAGAATGTCATTGGTGGAAGGCTGTAGACTGAATCGTTAGGAAAATATGCACTTGTAATAGAATCTTGAGCCACCAGGAAGGAAAAAGATAGGATTTGATTCCAAATATAATGATGCATGACATACGATAATGGTCTTCAAGGGGCGTGATGAGTGATAAAGAATTTGAAATCTATACAGTAAGTCTTAAATTAAAATCAGAATATATATTTTTTATAAAAGTTTAGAACAATCAGTGTTTTACTCACTTATCTGAACCTATAAAATACAATTTTTTAAAAAGTAGAGTTTCATAAAATCTAAAAAAAAGATAATGAATATAAAATTTGATTTGATTATTTATATCGAGTTAAAATTTTATTAAAAACTTTTAAAAATTATTTAAAAAATAAAAACAATTATCTTTTGTACCAAAAAAAAAATATCCACAAGAAGGATGAGTGTGATGCGGGTATGTTTTTTGTGGTGGTGACATGGAGTGAGGGTGATATGGCAATAAAATTTATAGAATGTGGTAATTAAGTAAGCGCTGATCTATATGTAAGTCGTGGCATGAAAAGAAACCACCGTGGTAACATGAGTCAGAGGGCAGGTGTCCCAACAATGAACTGACAGCAAGCTAAAGAGTGACAGAAGCCTGACATGAAGTACAAGTTTCCAGAGCGCCTCTACCCTTGGCTTGAAGCATCAATTATATATTGCATTGTATAGCTTTGGTTTGAGTGCTTCATTTTATTTTATTTTATTTTTTCAGCTTAGTAAAAAATTATTAAAATAACACCCTATAAGATAATATTTAGAAAAATAGCTTAATTGAAAAGGTCTAAAAAATCATGTTCAATTCGCAGGTTACAAGTATAATAAGTATAATATGGTATTCTTTCCAATTGCAAAGTTAGAAAGAAACAAGATTGAGAGAGAGTAGAAAAATAAGAGAGAAAAATATTTTTTAGATATATTGGAACTCTGGTAATAATATTATAGGTGTTGTTAAAATTATTTTGATAAGACAAATTTAATAATACAAAAAAATATTATCAATAGTAATTAAAAAAAGTTAAATAAACGACTTATAAAAAAGTAAACCCGATATCTTTAAACGGCTCATATGATCCATTCTATTTAAGGTTTATTTTTAAAAAAATTTCAAGAAAACTACCGTTTAATAATTTATTATTGTAAACAGTAAATTTTTATTAATTTTTAACTTGTTTTACTAATAATTAATGAAAAAATATATAAAAAAACATTTACTAGTTTCTTTTCATAATAAAAAACATGTACTAGTGTTAGGGATCTCTAAGAATACTATAATAAAACTTAATGTAATGATTATGATATAATATTTAAAATTGATAATTTAATACCATAAATAAATTTGATCCTAATATTAAAAATAAATAAATATTTTTTAGTAGAATTCTGTTGGTTTTAAATTTAGTTACTACTAATAATAATTTAGGCTAAAGAGTACATTAGTTTTAAAATATTTTTGACAAATAGTATAAACAATGAGGATATATTAATCATAATATTAAGATTTGCTTTTTTTACATTAGAAAAGTGAGACTTGAAAAAATAATATAATATAAACTCAACAATACAAGTTTAGATGTAGTTTAACTTCAGTTAATTAAAATAATATTATTTTAATTTTTTAAATTAAATTAAATTTTAAACATGTTACAAGTAAATCAATAAATCATTCATCTGAATTTAATTAGTAAATAAACTCCCATCTAATTTTTTAAAAAACTCGACTACAACATATCTATAACGTCAGCTTATCATTAATGTTTTGCACCAGTCAATATATAATCTTGTACGTGCCAACTTGTAATAGATCGAATGTGAGACACCAGCTTGATTATTGCCTTGTTAATTAAAAATAACTTGTAACATTAATTAAGTAATTAATTAAACATAACAAAATAGGGTTTGGAAATGTCAAATAATTAATAGCTTCCACTAATATTTCTGCAGAACATATCCCCTGGGCAAAGCCATCTGGCAGAATCTTCACACCCTCCTCTCACTTGTGCTCAAGATCTTGCTGAAGATCACTGATCTAGCCCTAGTTGTGTGTGTGTGTGTGTCTATATATATATATATATATATCAGCATTTATGCCAAATTATTGAAAAATAAACCATGTTTAGTTATTTGTGCCCGCCACTCACAGGCTTCCAGTCTATTGAAAATTATGCTGCTCAAAACCTATTGAAAATTATGCTGCTCGTCTTGAGCAGCTAGCATGCCCTAGGTCAGGGTATCATGGATGTCGTGATTCGACCTTTTTTTCATATTCCCTGTTTAGTTTGCTCAGCTGCAAAGAACCCAGGAAACACACATCAAGCTCAAAAACTACGTCGATACCTTCAACTTTGAATTAATCCAAGCCACTTGCGAATTATTATATGTTTTATTGCATTTCACATGATCTGACTGATCAGTTCATAATTTATTCACCTCCTAAATTACATATATACCTACTCATCAAATATTATATGTTGTTGGAAATTGGAATAGATCTGAAACAAGTGCGATAGTGGGATTGGATTCTTCCTTAAGATTTTGATTCTCCCTCAACAATTCTGGCTTGCTTGCTCTTCATATTAATTAATGATTAACGATAAACATACCATGTGATCATGCCCCCATTGTCTCTGTCTCCTATATTCCTTCAGCAAATAAATTTGTTTCCTTAGTAAGCAAGCCTGTGGTCGCAATGACCTCGAACCCTAAATCTTTCTTCTTAAGGCAAGGGCCAAGGCCTCTTTGAGAATATATATATATTTTCTGGTTCATAAGAGGGAAAAGCTTCAGAGAATCATCAACCCATACCATAAGAGAGAAAAGCTTCAGAGAATCATCAACCCATACATATATACTTGAGATATAACTCTCTTCCATTACATAATTATAATTTGAAAATATTAAAGTAATTAAAACTGTTAATTCGTGTATATATCAGCCCTCTAAAATAGGTATATGCTCAGAGAAAAATAATTTTTTTTTTTTATTAAGTTTCAACCATTCAACTCCTTTCTTGATGAAGAAATTAGATTTGGATCCAGTAGGTGACCTCTGACCTTAATAGTGGTTGTGTTTGGTACGGAAGGATTGCGTGGAACCGACCAGCTACAAGTCGTTTTCACCCTGGTTGGCAAGTCACGCGCGGTACCATTTCTGAGGTGCTGTGAATAGAGAAGATGTAAGATGAGTGTGAATATGTACTTAATTATCAGTTATTAATTCAAATTAGGAACGTATCTTCAGACTCGTTAGTTACATCATTACTTTTACTGAAAAATAGTTGGAAAAAAATTTGTATTTTTCCTTATAAGTGATGGAAACGCAATTTGCTGTTCATATTCAGTGTAACAGTCATATAAGATATAAAACAGTGCTTGGAATTGTTTTTTAAAGTGTTTTTTATTTGAAAATTTATTAAAATAATATTTTTAAAAAATGTTTTTTATATTAGTATATTAAAAGGATAAAAAAACACAAAAAATTAATTTAAAATAAACAAAAAAATTAAATTTTTTTAAAATTACAGTTCAGCCACGACTGTGCCAAACACCCCACTGCCATTTCAAAATCACAAAATATTGGGACGGGCTTTCAAGCTTTGATGGGGTGTATTTATGGGCTAAGAATGGATTTGATTGGACAATCTGATGGAGTAGGCCTACATAGGGCTGCTAATTAATTTTATGTTGGGCCTCTGTCTCTGATTTTGTTTAATTAATCGTCTTGGAAGAATTAAGTAATGCTGGCAAAACTCAATGATAATGACAAAACTATGAATTGCTAGGTGAAATGTCGTTCATAAATCAAATATATTAATTTCTAGATTCTGAAATGTCTTTAAATTGGTTCCAAGACAATGATATATATATTGTGTCTAATAAACAATCACATAAAAATAAAAGGTATAATTTTTAATTTATAAAAAAATAAAAATATCAATTTATCCTTTAAATAATATCCATATATTAATTCAGGATAATTTTATAAATTAACTCAATCAAATCCATGCTTGATTTTTCTAGGTGTAAACATATAATCCATGTATTAATTATATTATAATTCTTAATTTCTAAAATACATTTTAATCAAGTCATACTTGATTAAATTATCCCAGTTTAATCTCTGATTAATATTTTTTAATATGTGTGCGCCTATTAGGTTTTCAACATGTTGATCCAAATAAAAATTATAATTAAATAGAATTAAATAAATTTAACATGTTGATCCAAATACAAATTATAATTAAATAGAATTAAATAATTTACTTTATTATCTATCCAACAATTAATTAATTTATATATAAAGATCAAGTGCATCGTCTAGCAACATGTCATGATCCTCAAAATATTAGAAAAGTCATTAATAGTTTAACCTAACTTTTTAGTGACCGGATTCTCAGTATAATTAATTTATTTTCATCAATAATATTCTAATTAAACATTAAAGCATGAAATATATTTACCATGTTAAATTATATTTATTCTCTACATTATATTTATTTATCATTTGACTAAGATTTAATTTTTTTTTCAAATTTTATTCCATCTTGGCCAAGTATTTTCTAGTCAATATTATTCAAAAATATATAAAATATTTTTTTCTAGTTTACAGGGTAATGAATCTTTTCTTAATTGCTCAATTATCATGAAAAATTAGTAACAAGAAATGGCTGTGGTTGGAAAAGGAACTCGAAATTGATTATTATTACAAACTTGATGTTTGATAATTTTAGCCTTACATCATCATTTATACTTAAAAGTAGTTGACTATGGTGTGCTTGTTTATCCGAAAACAATGCTGAGGGCAATGTGATATTGGTAATGTTAGCATAATTAGGGAACGAAAATACCTAGCCAGTTGACTCTCATATTCACCAACTAGGATTTACTTGTGTTATAGAGTGCGACTCTGATCGATTTTTAAAGTGCTTTTCTGATGAGTTTAGTTCAGAATTTTTGAAACAGAGAGAAGAGAAAGACAAGGAGTAGAGTTCTGGAAATTAGTTCAGAATTTTTGAAACAGAGAGAAGAGAAAGACAAGGAGTAGAGTTCTGGAAATTAGTTCAGAATTTTTTAAACAGAGAGAAGAGAAAGACAAGGAGTAGAGTTCTGGACAATATGATCCCTTTATTGAATTCAATCGGCTATATTAATAGCCATTACAACCAACAGAAATAAAGCAACTTAATACAAAAGATTATGGATAATTTGCTGCAGAATTGAACTGCCGCTGGAGAACAGGAACAGCTTCGCAACTGAAACAGGACTTGGCCTCATCCTCTGTATTACTGAATGAAAGTAACTGAAATGCAATTAATCTTTGCCCACGTCCGATGCCCACGTCTGCAATGAAAATAACTGAAATGCAATTAACTGTGCCCTCGTTCGCACCCACGTTCAGTGCACCTCTGCCATGCATGTGTTGCATGTATGCATTGAGTGAAGCACGTAACAATCCTGCCCACTCAAATTGTCCTTGTCCTCAAGGTCGAAAATGGGGGTTGGACTTAAAAAACCACCACTCATTTTCCCAAGTGGCATCTTCATCTGATTTTGGACTTAAAAAACCACCACTCATTTGTTAGGTTAGTTGTCATTAATGTGCAACATGCACACACCCATTTCACCAACACTTCTACTTTGGGACGTCGATAATTGCCCTTATGAATTTAACGCCTGGCCAATATGGAAGCAAGTTGAGGAAGAATGGAAGAATCTTCTGCAAGAGGAGGAAGTTGGGATGATAGATTGATCCCAAATGTTTCTGTAACAAATTGACATGGAAAACATTATGAATTTGGTAGTCTTTGGGGAGGTCTAGCTGGTATGCCACGAGACCGACTTTGCCCAGTATCTGGAGTGGTCCATAGAACTGAGAGGAGAGCTTTAAAGAACATCTGAATGCAACTTTAGTCTGACGATAAGGTTGTAACTTTAAGTATACATAATCACCAACCTCAAATGAGACCTCTCGCCTTCGCTGATTAGCATGGCTCGTCATTCTCTCTTGAGCAAAACGAAGATTTCTATGAAGATCACGTAAGAGGGAATCTTGGTCCTGGAGGTATTCCTCAACAGCTTGAACCTTGGCAGTCCCTGAAACATGGCTGAGCGGGTGTGGACGTGGAATACCATAGACAGCCTCAAAGGGAGTGATTTTGGTTGACGAATGGGTCGACGTATTGTAGCTAAACTGTACCCAAGGTATCCAGTCCATCCATGTCTTTGGTTGCAGGCTGACAAAGCAGCGGAGGTATTGCTTCAGGACGCAATTAAAGACCTCTGTCTGTCCATCGATCTGGGGATGATAGCTGGGACTCATACATAATTGTGTCCCTTGTAACTAAAAGAGGGTTTACCAGAAGGAGCTAATGAAGACCTTATCTCTATCGCTCACAATGGAGGTGGGGATACCATGTAAACGAACCACATTTGCCACAAATGTCTTAGGAACCGAAGCAGCTGTAAAAGGATGCTTTAGGGGAATATATGAGCATTCTTGAAGAGACGATCTAACACTACCATAATGATAGAATGACCATTTGAAATGGGAAGGCCTTTAATGAAATCCATTGAGATATTTGTCCAAATTTGAGTGGGAATAGGCAAGGGCTGAAGCAAACCCACAGGTTTCACGCAATCTGATTTGTATTGTTGGCAGACCGCATATATTTGCAGGTATTCCTTCACTGTCTGTCGCAGCTTTGGCCAAAAGAAGCTGTGGCTGATTCAGGAAAGGGTCTTATGGAACCTGAAATGTCCCCCCACAGGGGATGAGTGACTGTCAGCTAGAATTAACGGAATCAAGGAGGAGGTGGGACTTAGAAAAACTCTATCATTGTGGAACCAAACCCTATCACGTAGAGTCATAGGTTGGGAGGTATTATTGCTGGTAAACGAAGCATAAAAAGGATCCTGTTTCACCTCCATTTGTAGTTGGGGCCAACAATCTGCATGGGGGACTGAAATGGAGAGGAAGTGCACCTCTCCTATACGTGATAAGGAGTCTGCAGCCTGATTCTTAAGCACATTCTTATACTAAATAGTGTAATCGTATCCCATAAGCTTGGAAAGCCACTGTGTCTAGGCAGGAGTGGTAATGCGCTGCTCCAGCAAGTACTTGAGGCTTTTATGGTCTGTACGCATGATAAATGGTTTCCCAAGTAAGTAATGATGCCATTTCCGGGTTGCTTTAACAATAGCTGACATCTCCTTTTCATATGTAGAAAGAGTGAGGGACGTTCCTTTAAGGGCTGTACTAAAATAAGCCGTTGGGTGGCTGTTTTAGGTAAGGACGACGCCTATCCCCAACCCACTGGCATCACATTCAACTATAAAGGGCTGAGAAAAATCTAGAAGGCATAAGGTGGGTGGAGTCGTGAGGGCCTGCTTGAGTTGATTGACTGCTGCCTCTGTTTTGTCAGTCCGGTGGAGCTTTTCTTTGGTCAAGAGTTTGGGCATATGAGCTGCCATGCTGCTGGAGTGACGAATGAATTTCCTTGTAATATCTAGGTAAGCCTAAGCAATACAATTTTTCTTCATCAGTTCCTCTTGATTTTGATGTTCTAGATAAAGTTTGGAAAGAGAATGATGCATCTTATACATATTTAAGAATGTTTGGATACAGAGTATTTGTATATATTCCTAGAAATGAAGGGTCTAAACTTGACAGCAAGACAAATCAATGTATTTTCTTGGGCTCTGAAGATGACGAGTTTAGTTATAGCTTATAAGATCCAAAGGAGAAGAATATTGTTAGAAGCAGAGATGTTATCTTCTTTGAAGAGCAAACCACTAAAGACTTTGAACAGAAGGATAAAACAAAGTCTACTACTTTTATTCTATCTAATTCAAATCCAAGACCTACTCCATAGTTACCTTTGATGCCTAATAATCATAAAGAAGATTTGCAAAATGATGATAATGATGGTTTTCTTATTGAGCTATTTGTTGGTAATCCTGAATCAGCTAATAATGATATTGATGGTATTCCTAAATAGGTTATGCAAGAAGCTCCAGATGATCCATAATTGAGAAGGTCAACTAGACCTCGCCAACCTTCCACCAGGCATTCTCCTTATAAGTATGTGCTAGTTATTTATGGGGGAGAGCCAGAATGCTTTGATGAAGTTATGTCATATGAGAAAAAAAATGAGTGGTTGAAAGTAATGCAAGAAAAGATGAAATCCTTGCATGAAAACCATACTTTTGAGTTAATGAAAGCGTAAGAGAGCACTCAAGAATAAATAGGTGTTCAGGTTGAAAATTAATGAACATTGCTCTCAGCTAAGGTATAAGGCAAAATAGGTTGTGAAAGGTTTCAGTAAGAAAAAAGGGTATTGATTTTGAAGAAATTTTTTCACCAGTGGTCAAGATGTCTTCAATACGAGTTGTGCTTGGTTTAGTTGCTAGTTTGAATCTTGAAGTTGAACAACTTGATGTGAAAACTACCTTTCTCTATAGTGATTTAGATGAAGAAATCTACATAGAGCAGCCTGTAAGGTTTGAAGCAAAAGACAAAAAGCAGTTAATTTGCAAGTTGAAAAAGAGCTTATATGGGTTAAAGCAAGGTCCAAGAAGTTTGATTCTGTCATGGTGGATTATGGTTATGATAGGACCACTTCTGATCATTGTGTATTTATGAAAAGCTTTCCAGATGAAAACTTTATTATTCTCTTGTTGTATATGGATGATATGTTAATTGTTGGCCATGATGCTAGGAAGATTCAGATTTTAAAGGAAGAGTTAAGCAAGTTTTTTGCGATGAAAGACTTAGGCTCGACAAAACAAATTCTTGGCATGAAGATCACACGTGACAGGAAGAAGGAGAAACTTTGGCTGTCCCGGATGAGATATGTTCAAAAAGTACTTGAGAGATTCAACATAAAAAATTTCAAACCTGTTTGTTCTTCACTTGCATGCCACTTTAAATTACGTTCTAAGCAGTGTCCTTTAAATGATGAAGAAAGAGATGAGATGAAAAAGGTTTCTTATGCATCCGTGGTTGGTAGCTTGATGTATGTCATGGTTTGCACAAGGCCGGATATAACTTATGCAGTTGGTGTGGTTAGTCGATTTCTCTCCAATCCTGGTAAAGAACATTGGTCAGCAGTGAAATGGATACTCAAGTATCTGAAAGGTATTTCTAGTTTCAGCTTATGTTTTGGTAATAATAAACTTGTGTTGGATGGATACACAAATGCAGATATGGCTGGTGATGTTGATTCTAGAAAGTTTACATTAGGATACTTGATGAAGTTTACAAGGGGAGCAGTCCCATGGAAATTAAGGTTGCAAAAATGTATTGCATTATCCACTACAGAGACTAAATATATTGCTCTAACTGAAAAGGGTAAAGAGTTGTTATAAATGAAAAAGTTCTTACATGAACTTAGCCTAATTCAAGAGAACTTTGTGTTGCACTATGATAATCAAAATGCAATCCATCTCAGTAAGCATCCTACTTTTCACTCTCGATCAAGCACATTGAGGTTAGATATTCATGGATTCGAGATGTTATGGAGATGAAGTCATTTGTTGTTAAGAAGATCTATATCAATAAAAATGTGTCAGACATGATGACCAAACCTCTACTGAGAAGAAAGTTTGAATTTTGTAGAAGGGAAGCAAGCTTGGTAGAGCCTTCTAAATTGAATCTTACATGTTGATCACCAATATGATAAATTCCTCACATGGTGTGTGAGGGGGAGATTTGTTGTATTTAGTCCCACACCATGTGATAATGGGACCATTATATTAATTGTCATGAGCTGCCTCTTTTAATTTAAATATAGCTATACTATAGATGCAGTAGAATAGAAGAGAGAAGAGAAAAAAAAAAAGAGAAAGAAAGGAAGAAGAGGCAGCTATACTCTATGTCTTCATTCTTTGATTTCCATCTCGTTCACCATTGGATTGAGATGAAATTTGAACAGCCACTTTTAGAGACATTACTCTTCATTCTGAATGGTTGGATAAAAGATTGATGGTGTGAAAGAGAGCCGTTTTGATAGAAAAATTGGCTGTTAATATTGTGAGTTTTTCTCAAATACTTCTCTTTAATCTTGTTGTATTTCAAAAATAGGTTGTTTTTGATGATATGTATATTGTAGCTCTTAGTTGAATCTAAGAAAGAATAGTTATGAACCCATTATTTATTGATGGTGAAAGTTTTTAAATGGACTACGGTCCTGTAGTTTTTCCCACATCGGGTTTTCTATGTAAAAATCTTGGTGTTAATTTGTGTGATTGTTGCATTATTTTTGTTAATTATTTGATCCTGATTTTGATTGTACAAAAAATTAAAAGAATTGAAACTTGTAAATTATGAAATGATCCGGCCAAATTGATATCTGGTTATTTGTTAACAAAACTGACTCTTTTATCTCACCATTCCTTGATCTCTATATTTTAGATTGATTTTAGTTTTCAAATCATTTGAATTTATGAGTTTAACTCATTTGACCTTTCTTGGTTGGATTAGTTAATGATAGAGGCCCAATATAAAATTAATCATCAGCCCTGTGTGCACCTACTCCATCATATTATTCAATCAAATCCATTATTAGCCCATAAATATACCCCACAACAGCTTGAAGGCCCGTATCAATATTCTGTGATATTGAAATAGCTACGGTTTTGAACTGACATTTTGATTTTTTTAAGTTAGTTTTTTTTATTTTTTTAAATTAATTTTATATGATATTATTAAAGATAAATCAAAAATATTATTTTAATATATTTCTAATAAAAAAACATTTTTAAAAGTAACCTTTCCCAAAGACCCTCTTATATAACCATATTACATATGAAAAGCAAATTGTTGCTATTTATTTTTTACTTGTAAATAAAATCTTACATCTATAAATTCAAAAAATAATCAAATAAAAGGATTAAAATACAAAAAAAATACAACAATCAAATTACAAAATAATGATTTAAATGTTTAATTTATTTTTTTCCTTTTTATTTTTAATTCTTTCACAAATTAATTATGATATAACTATATAATAATAAATTTTTATTTTTTATTTGTAAATAGTAAGATCCAAAATCTAACTTGCAGTTTCAGCTTCATTTCTCTGTGTATCAAGCAAAACCCTACCCTGTTGTTGTGATATTTATAATGCTGTAGACTCTTAATATAGTTATAATATCTGGTATGTTTCGAGGCTTGTATGTTGAGTAAAACATGTTAATTTAAGTTTATCCAATTAATTTATTTTTTTCTTAAAAAAATCATAATGTTATTATTTAAAAATAAAAACAATTTTTTTTTCCTGATCCTACCTCACTCATGCCTGAATCGACGGGTTACAAGGCTAAGAAGGTTTTTTGTTTTTGCAAACAGGTCCCCTTTTTAATCAAACCACATTATTTTTGTACAAATTTCACAGAAAGCTAAGGGCACACTGTGTAATTCACACGCTGTTTCCTTCATCCGTTCTGTAAGGCATCAACCCACCAAGCAAAGATCATGAAGGGATTTCTTACATCTATAGATTTCTTACCCATGATCTTCATCTTGATTCCACCAATCTTGATCTTTCCTGAGCATCAACAAGAGGAAAACAAAGATAAAGAATATCTGAAATTAATGACGGAGGAGTACGTTGCCGCTCGGTTTGGACCTTGAAGGAGGTGAGCCATTGTTTTCCAGTGTTCAATTAAGCTCTTTTGAGCAGAGAATAGAGCCCAATAGTGTCATTTTTTGGGATGATGGTTGAATTGAAGGACAGAGGACTGAACAAGGAAAACACAGCTAAAATAGATGGTGTCTCTGTAAGTTGTAGGGAAATGGAGGGGTGGGGGGGGGTCCCTGTGGGCCCCAAGTCACTAGCTTTGAATTCTCTGCAGCTGCATGTCTCAACCGCTGGTTCTTCTGCGGAAGACCAAACCGACCGATTCTAATTACAGAAAGTTCACGTCATGTAGGGAAATGAGTGGAATTGACTGATGAAATATTCTTTTGATAAAAGGGCATTTCAGTGAATCTTTATCTTTCTTTGTTTCAGTCGAAGCTTTTCATGCTATAAATACTTCAAGTTCCAAGCCGAGCGGCAACGTACTCCTCCGTCGTTAATTTCAGTGAATCTTTATCTTTGTTTTCTTCTTGTTGATGGTCAGGAAAGATCAAGATTGGTGGAATCAAGATGAACATCATGGGTAAGAAATCTCATACTACGTAATTTGTATCTGAATTTCTTATCTCATGATCCAACCTTACCAATACAACCATGCACCTGATGGTATTAAGTCTGATTTATTCAGGTTTATTATGCAAGTTTTGTTGAAAATTAAATTTCCATGTATTTATTTCATGTCAGTGTATCTAGCTATGTGCCAATTAAGTCTAATTTTGTTTTTATGATTTCTCTATTTGGGTTGCAGAATCACTGTCCCAACTCTTGCACCTCATAACGTCACGCCTGCCATCAACACTGCGAGCTTCTCCTCCTAATATTGAGGACCTGGAATCGCAATCATCGCAACCCCAACCTTCTTCTTCTAATACCACCTCAGAATCACAATCACCAACAGTAGGGCGGCCGCCTCTTACCATCAACGAATCACAGCGAAACAATGTTCTTGACGCGAAGCCGGACATGGAAACTGAATTAAGGAAGACACTCCTGAGTTTGTGCTTCACAGCAGCAATTCAAATCACGATTCAATCTGAAGCCCACTACGCCCATCATTTTGATGTCCTTAGCTGTTGTGGTTATCTTTGCTTCTCTATTCGTCTCGCCGTTTATTATAAAAAAGATTCCGAATGCATCCAAGGTGCTGGAGAAAGTTGCGTTCTTCCTAGCGGCCACAATGTTTTTCTTCGCCATAGCAACTCCATTCCCTCTTGGCATCAAATGTGCTATATGGGCAGTCTACATCATGTCGCTGATTGCTATTGCCATCTGAAATTGCCTCTAGTGCGAAATAGGTTGTATTCGATACTCTGGTATGCAATATTCCTCGTGTTGAAATTTCGTGTGATCAGAGTCTGTTGCATTTGATATTATGCCAAACTGTCATAACCTCCATGGTGTCAAGATGTATTAAATATCAATAAAACCAATCATATGTAAATTAGAAAAGCACTTCCGAATAGGAATCTTGATTTTCTATGTTCTAAATGATTTATTAGCGAGAAAGTGTTAGAATGACTATTTGTTTCACCGCTCACATAAAAGCTAGCAAAAAACAAATGCACTCTTAATTGCTCAGGGAAATCTTTCCATGAATTCCTAGATTTCTGCTGCAAGATAGACGTGATTCCAGCTGCTTCATATGTAGAATTTTGTTCTCCCACATCCTATTAAGAGAAGACCAAGAGCTTAGTAAAGATATGTAACTGACTACGTGTAAGAGGGCACTGTGATACTGGTAATGTTTGCATAATTAGGGAATGAAAATAGCTAGCTAGTTGACTGCCATGTACTAAACCCATGAATGTTGTCATTAATTAGGACACCTAATCTCGCATAAATTACTGGGCACAACACACATTTAAAAATTATTAAGAGTTCTCTGACTATTTCTGCGAGGGGCCCAGAGGAAAACGTAATTTTTGAGGGGCGTGGGGCCCGGAGGGAAAGGAATCCTTTTTTTTAGGGGCGAGGGGCCCAGAGGAAAAGGTAAGTTTTCCTCTGCACCTGTGTATGTCAAAAAAAAAAAAGCGCTTTAAATGTAAAATTATCTACAAGAAATAGATTCACTTGTTGTCTTCTCTACGTACTCCAACTCTCTAACTGCGTGTGTCTCAGTTGCTCCAAGATTCTGTTTTTTTATGTGTTTTAAAAATGTTTTTTTAAAAAATTAAAATTAAATTTTTTTTATTAATTTCAAATTAATATATTTTTAATATTTTTAAATTATTTTGATATTCTAATATTAAAAATAATTTTTTAAAAATAAAAAATATTATTAATATATATTTTATTACAAAAAACCATTTAAAAAACAACTACAGACACGTTTCCGAAACGTTTTTACATTTGCCACTTTTCTCAAATGGCTCACCTCCTTCAAGTTCCAAACCAAACGGCCACGTGAATCTCCTTCATTAATTTCTCAAATGAGTTTCTCAAATGAGTTGACTTATTTTTTTCTAAGCCGGAGGAAAACAATAACATGTTTTCCTCTTGCCCAGACTGAAATAGAGGGAAACAATGACGTGCTTTCACTTATGATGACGGGTTCAATCATGCTTCCTTGAGTGCCGCTATAAATACCGTTAACACACAAACCTCAAATGGCTCAACTCCTTCAAGGTCCAAACCGAAGGGCAACGTACTCCTCCGTCATTAATTTCTGATTTTATTTTTCTTTGTTTTCTTCTTGTTGATGCTCAGGAAAGACAAGATTGGTGGAATGAAGATGAAGATCATGGGTAAGAAATCTCATACTACGTACTTAATTTGTATCTGAATTTCTTATCTCATCTAACCTTACCAATAGAACCTGGTGGTATTGAGTCTGATTTATTCATGTTTATTATGTAAGTTTTGTTGATAATTAAATATTTATTATGTAAGTTTTGTTGATAATTAAATTTCGACATATTTATTTTATGTAAGTGTATCTATGTGCCAATTAAGTCTGATTTAGTTATCATTTCTCTCTTTTGGTTGCAGAATGTCTGTCCCAACTCTTGCACCTGATAACATCACAGCTGCCATCAAAATTGCCAGCTTCTCCTCCTAATGTTGACGACCTGGAGTCGCAATCATTGCAACCCCAACCTTCTTCTTCTAATACCACCTCAGAATCACAATCTCCTCAAGCGCGGCCTCCACCTTCTCCAGAATCACCAACAGGAGTGCGGGAGCTACTGCCTCTTACCATCAACGAATCACAGCGAAACAATGTTCTTGACGCGAAGCCGGACTTGGAAACGGAATTAAGGAAGACACTCCTGAATTTGTGCTTCACAGCAGCACTTCAAATCACGATTCAGTACGGACACGTTGCTGAATCTGAAATCCATAACTCCATCAATTTGATTTCCTTAGCTATAGCAGCTATCTTTGCTTCTCTATTCGTCTCACAGTTTATTGGAAAAAAGATTCCGACTGCATCCGAGGTGTTGGAGAAAGTTGCGTTCTTCCTAGCGGCCACAACGTTTTTCTTCGCCATAGCAACTCCATTCCCTCTTGGCATCAAATGTGCTACATGGGCAGTCTACATCATGTCGTTGATTGCTATTGCCATCTGCAATTGCCTCTAGTGCGAAATATGTTAAGATCACAGCTACTGGTAACTCGCCTTAGAGGAATATTAATTCACATCTGTGATATTAGGGTTTACTGTTTGCGGACGCCTGTTACAAAACTAAGGAGTATTCTCTACTAGCTAGTTAAATAAACATGGTTTGTCATGTATCCACTGGTACTGGTTTGTTAATATTATTTCTGTTTTTGCCTTGCCTTGAGTTGTCTTCCTATGCTTTTATCAGTTTAATCGAGGAAAATCATGTAATTGATTTCGAACATACCTTCTGGAATGATTCATTCTGTGGTTCTTTAATACAAATAATGCTAATTTTAATTATATCTTTAAGTTTTGAGATTTACTTTTTATTTATGAGTATCACATTAGATTTAGTAGTGTTTGTTTATACTTTCATGTAATTTTACTTAACTTGGTCACTAAGTATTTTTGTGTACTGAGATTAACTCATCTTGATTTATGATTTTCGAACAACGATTTGTAGAGTTTGAAAAAAGGTAAACTGTTACATAGATATGGTGAGTTTCTCCATGTTATTCTATGATTGATATATTTATTATCAATTATTTTATTTCATAATTATGATTACGCTATTAAACATGAAAAGATTCACATTCTAAATATGATTGATAATAGATACAAACTTAATAATTTGTAATCATTCTACTGAGGAACCATATCTATGTAATGTTGTTTGTTAATTATAACACCAATATTCGACACAAATTCAATTTGAAAGAATAAATCTAAATTACTCCACAAAAGAAAATGGCTCGTCACGCCAGACAATTCTCACTGCAAAGCGCATACATATAGTATAAGATTTTCCAATATTATTCTGCGTCAATGAACCTTCTCGTGGACCTCAACAATTTATAATTCACGGACATTTCAGTCACATCTACTTTCCTCATATTTTTGCTCTATTCAGTTATTCCGACACCCACAAATACTTGCAAGATTAGAGTAGAAATTATCTCAATTTAATATTTTAAATAATTTAATAAAATTTTAAAATATAAATTATATTAATTTATAACATAAATAAAAGTGGTCATGAATTTCAATGCATGAGCATCAGCTTGAAATTCTACTATATTTGCGGGTGTTGTGGACCGACGCAGAGTGGTCGAAGCTTTCATGCGTAGATGTGACCAGTTCGCAATGAGAACAGGATAGAGCAACCGGCGTGATGCTTACGCCTCACTCGCGTCAGCATGTATGCGTGTGAACTGAGGTGAATGAATGAATCTCCAAACCCAAAGATCTCCTCCTGATGGTGATTGTTGAGACAGCGCTAGAGGAGATTGTGACTCTGAGGTGGTATTAGAAGAAGAAAGTTGGGGTTGCGATGATTGCGATTCCAGGTCGTCAAGATTAGGAGGAGAAGCCGGCAATCTTGACGGCAGCTATGATGTTATGAGGTGACAGAAATTCTACAACACAGAGAAATGATAAAATTAATTAGAATTACATTAATATATTTTTAGTATTTTTAAAAATATTAATATCAAAAATAATTTTTAAAAAAATAAAAAAATATTTATATATATTTTAATACTAAAAATTATTTAATAAACAACCACAAACTATACACATACGAAGTAATATGAACGTTCTTACCATGATCTTGGTTGCAATCGTGATCTTTCCTGAGCATCAACAAGAAGAAAACAAAGAAAAAGAATACTCAGAAATTAATCACGGAGGAGTACGCAGAGGAAAGTGGGAAATATGAAAAAGCAGCGATGGAACGGCAGAAACAAAAGATCACTTGCCCATGATTTTAGAGCAACAGAGACACGCTGAGAAACGGTAAGACTGTAAGAGAGTTGTACTAAGTAGAGAAGATAGCAAGTAATTAATGATATGAGCGAGGATTTACAACTCTTCAGGGAATCATGTCTTGGATAAAGTGACTCACTTACCACGTGTCTTGAAGAATTTATAACTCTTCAAGGATAGTTTTGTCACTTTATACTAAAGAGTAGTGGTGGTTTTGTTACTTTTTGCAAGACACTTCATGCAAGACTGCGGTAGTTTTGTCACTTTACGCAAGACTGCATAGGGGTGTGAATAGAGAAGCTGTAAGATGAGTGTGTATATATACTTAATTATTAGTTATTAATTCAAATTAGGATCATATCTTCAGCCTAGTTAGTTACGTCATTATTTTTACTGAAAAATAGTTGATTATCGTGTGTGAAAATATTTATATTTGTGGTTCAATTGCCCTTCACTTTGTTGAAAATATTTTTTTTAAAAAAACCTGAAGTTAGTTATTAATTGAATCATTCATTGTGCACCGATTATGAATTATTTGCAATCCGTAAACAGGGGAAAAACAACTTGTATTTTAACCTTCCATAGCAAACGTACCATGTATTATTTTTGTTTATTCGTTTGACATGGTAGGTCATTTGATTATGTGGAAAGATGTAATTTAAATGTATTTTATTTTAATAATAATTTTTAAAGTGTTTAATTATTAACATATAATAATTTTACATAAATCTTATTAAAAACTCTCTCTTTAAAACTTTTATTATAATATTTTTTTTGTAATTTATAATTTTTCTTAAATCTACATTTTAAACCATAGTTATAATTAAAATTCAACCTGTTAATTAACTTGGTATAATGACTGGATCATAGATCTTATAAATTAACCCAAATGAACTCAGAATAACAGTTTTAGTTTCTCTGTCCAAAATTCCAAACGTAAACATTTAGTCTATTGGCTTGGAATTTAAAATTCTTACACCTTCTTTTGATGTTCTTTGTGAATCTACTAAAAAATTATCAAAGCTGGCCTCTTTGTAAAGGTATTGTAAATGGATGCCCTATTCTAAAAGACTACATGAACCAACCAACTGAGAACTAACAAGAAAAACAAAATTAGCGGCAACAACAATGTAGGTGATAGTTTTTAGAAAAACAGGAAAATGAACATTGGAACATGAGCTTGTTACAAAAATAACAGGCTGCAATGACAAAATCAGGTGCTCACTATTAACCATTACTTGGAAATCTCATGCAATAACAACACCAGATGCATAGCGGCTAAGCATCAATTTCACCAGAAATTAATGTAGCTATTTAGAAAAAAAAAAGTTTCAAAAAAGTGGCTTTCATAAGTCAAACTATAAAGGAATATTAAAACATCTAAATAGAAGGAAAATAGATGATGATGTAAATCAGTGGCATAATGTCTATCCCAAGTTAAAAAATAAAATCAAGGGACCAAGCGAACTGGTAATTCAGTAAACCAATCACATAAAAAGAGGACTGCTAATTTAAAAGAAAATGTTGATATCTTTAAAAAAAATAGAGTCTCTTCAGCCATATATGTCGCGTCAGGTGAGCTTGTCTCCTTATGACATGAGTAATGGTAGATTAGTGATTATTGCCAGCACAATTAAACTCAAAATAAAACATTGCAAAGGAAAAAGAGAAAGTACCTGACTTATAACAGTAGAATCCAGCTTCTTTTTCGGACCCTTGGTGAGTAGTGAAATCAGAAATTCAATAAAGGGCTAAAAGATTCAATCAGCAGAAGAAAATCTCTTGATTGTTCAAACTTCAAATAAAAAAATTAGGGAAGCAAAGATAGCTACAACAGCTAAGGAGATCAAAATGATGGGGTAGTGGGCTTCAGATTCAGCAACCTGTACGTACTGAATCGTGATTTGAATTGCTGCTGTGAAGCACAAACTCAGGAGTGTCTTCCTTAATTCGGTTTCCAAGTCCGGCTTCGCGTCAAGAACATTGTTTCGCTGTGATTCGTTGATGGTAAGAGGCAGTCGCCCTCTTGGTGGTGATTCTGGAGAAGTTGGATGCCGCGCTTGTGGAGATTGTGATTCTGAGATGGTACTAGAAAAAGAAGGAAGGGGTTGCGATGATTGCGATTCCAGGTCGTCAATATTAGGAGGAGAAGCTGGCAATCTTGACGGCAGGTGTGATGTTATGAGGTGCAAGAGTTGGGACAGAGATTCTGCAACCCAAAGAGAGAAATGATAAAAAAAAAAAAGAATTAATTGGCACATGGATACACTTACATGAAATAAATACATACGTGGAAATTCAATTATCAACAAAACTTGCATAATAAACCTGAATAAATCAGACTTAATACCATCAGGTGGTTGTATTGGTGAGGTTGCATGAGATAAGAAGTTCAGATACAAAGTAGTACATAAAATTTCTTACCCATGATCTTCATCTTGATTGCACCAATCTTGATCTTTCCTGAGCATCAACAAGAAGAAAACAAAGAAAAAGAATGTCCCAAATTAATGACGGTACGTCATCGTAGAAGAAAGTGAGAAATGTAAAAAAGAAACGATCACTTACCCATGATGTTGGAGGAACCGAGACGCGCTGAGAAACAGTAAGAGAGTTGTAGGAAGTAGAGAGGATAACAAGTGAAGCAATTGCATATCGATGGTGTGATATTTATATATATATATTCTGATAGGAAGACACCTTTGTTCATAAGATCAGAAACAAGATATATTCTCCTTTGAAGTCAGGAGAGTGCTTGTGCAGCTTCCATCTATATACTTGTCAAGATATATAATTTATGACATGTTTTTCTCATCCCTTGATTTTGTGACACATGTTTTTCTCATCCCTCGTGTTTCAAATTTATTAAATTGGTATTTTCAAGTAACCATTTTATTTCATGTAAATACCACATCGTTGACTCAAATACTTTCAAGTGACCAATTGATGGGGACACTCAGGAAAGGGAAGGACTGATATGGGGAGGACTGATGTGGGGAAGGACTGATATGGGGAGGACTGATATGGGGAAGGACTGATATGGGGAAGGACTGATATGGGGAAGGACTGATATGGGCAGGACTGATGGGGACACTCAGGGAAGGATTGATGGTGCTCGTGGTCATTTGCACCCTTTTTCAAACAGATGCATGTCACCAGCCGCTGCCACCACCACCACATCAACACTTAAAAAAATTAAGATGTTTCAATAGAAAAGAAGTTCGACTTAAACAAAAACTTACTATAAAATTGAGTTAATAATTTAATTCAATCAAAATGTAAGACCACCATCAACACTTAAAAAAATTATATACCACCACCATCACCACTTAAAAAAGTTATATGTTTCAATAGAAAAGAAGTTCGACTTAAACAAAAACTTATTATAAAATTAAGTTAATAATTTAATTCAATCAAAATGTAAGATTTGGACTTTTAACATATCTATTCAATTTATACGAACTTATTCTTTCAAAAAATAATTTTATTTATTTATTATTGAATATAATTCTAACTTAAACAGTTTTAAGTGAAAATTGAATAGATTTTATTTATTTAATAATTTTATTATTTCTTCATAAAATAATAATTTAACTGGAATGGTAATTATTTACTTATTTATATTTATTTGAATTGATAATAATACTGTTTGCTTAATTATTATGGAAATTGTAATTATGATGTATTTATCTTTTATATTAATCACATTGGATTTTCCGAAGTGGAGAGGACAAAATTTCAAGATGAAGGTCTACTTCTGCCAATTAATACAAGCATTATACAAGGGCATGCTGTATTTTTCCATTGAAATCAATGTATTAATGCTCAATGAACTTCATCTTATGCTAGCTGCGAGGATTAATATATTCATTTTCATTGAAATTTAATATTTTAATTTAATATTCAGCAAATATAAGATGAAATTCATTGAGGATTAATATATTGATTTTAAACTTCATTTTATGCTAACGGAATGAAATTCAATATTTTAATCCAACATTTAGCAAGCATAAGATGAAATTCATTGAGGATTAATATATTGATTTTCATTGAAATCAATATATTAATCCAACATTAATATATTGATTAAATTAAACTTCATCTTATGGCTTCAGTTAGCAACTTCATTTTATATTGGTTTCATCTTTTGCTAGCTGAATGTTGGATTAATATATTGATTTACTAGCAAAAGATGAAGCCAATGGAAATCAATATATTAATCCAACATTCAGCTAGCAAAAGATGAAGCCAACAATGAAGTTTAATGAAATCAATATATTAATGTTTGATTCTTATATTGATTTGAAACTTCATCTATGTCAGCTAGCATAAGATAAAGTTTAATGAAATCAATATATTAATCCAATATTTAGCTAATATACGATGAAGCTAGATGAAGTTCATTGAAGATACTAATATATTGATTTCCATGAAAATCAATATATTATTAATCCGACATTCATCACCCGGTGGTGGGATTTTGACATGGGAAGTCAACATCACCCGGTGGTGGCATTTTGACATGGGAAGTCAACATCACCAAGTGGTCGGGTTTTCAAACTCATCAACAGCACCCTTGTAAATATCTATATATATCAGCGCACCTTCCTCTACTATGAACGTCATTAACTTCTGATTTTCTTTTTCTTTGTTTTCTTCTTGTTGATGCTCAGGAAAGATCAAGATTGGAATGAAGATGAGGATCATGGGTAAGAAATTTTATACTACTTTGTATCTGAATTTCTTATCTCATCCAACCTTACAAATAGAACCTGATGGTATTAAGTCTGAAGATCATGGGTAAGAAATTGTATACTACTTTGTATCTGAATTTCTTATCTCATCCAACCTTACAAATAGAACCTGATGGTATTAAGTCTGAAGATCATGGGTAAGAAATTGTATACTACTTTGTATCTGAATTTCTTATCTCATGATCCAACCTTACCAATACAACCACCTGATGGTATTAATTTCGATTTATTCATGTTTATTATGGAAGATTTGTTGATAATTAAATTTCCGCGTGTTTATTTCATGTAAGTGTATCTATGTGCCACTTAAGTCTGATTTATTTTATCATTTCTCTCTTTGGGTTGCAGAATATCTGTCCCAACTCTTGCACCTGATAACATCACAGCTGCCATCAAAATTGCCAGCTTCTCCTCCTAATGTTGACGACCTGGAATCGCAATCATCGCAACCCCAACTTTCTTCTTCTAATACCACCTCAGAATCACAATCTCTTCAAGCGCCGCCTCCACCTTCTCCAGAATCACCAACTGGAGTGCGGGAGCTACTGCCTCTTACCATCAACGAATCACAGCGAAACAATGTTCTTGACGCGA